>NC_034613.1:105310140-105319846 GCF_900095145.1 Mus pahari | reverse complement strand
ATATCTATTAACTCCATTTGTTTCATAACTTCTGTTAGTGTCCATGTGTCTCTGTTTAGTTTCTCTTTCCAAGATCTGTCCATTGGTGAAAGTGGGGTGTTGAAGTCTCCCACTCTCATTGTGTGAGCTACAATATGTGCTTTGAGCTTTATTAAAGTTTCTTTAATGAATGTGGCTGCTCTTGTATTTGGATTATGGATATTCAGAATTGAGAGTTCCTCTTGGAAGATATTAACTTTGATGAGTATGAATTGTCCCTCTTTGTCTTTTTTGATAACTTTGGGTTGGAAGTCAATTTTATTAGATATTTAAATGGCTACTCAAGCAAGTTTCTTTAGACCATTTGCTTGGAAAATTGTTTTCCAGCCTTTCACTCTGAGATAGTGTCTGTTTTTGTCCCTGAGGTGAGTTTCTTGTAATCAGCAAAATGTTGGTTCTTGTTTGTGTAGCCAGTCTATTAGTCTATGTCTTTTTGTTGGGGGAATTGAGTCCATTGATGTTAAGAGAAATTAAAGAAAAGAAATTGCTTCCTGTCATTTTTTATGTTAAAATTGGGATTCTGTTCTTGCAGCTGTCCTCTTTTAGGTTTGTTGAAGGATTATTTTCTTGCTTTTTTTAG
This sequence comes from Mus pahari, assembly GCF_900095145.1. Taxonomy (NCBI): domain Eukaryota; kingdom Metazoa; phylum Chordata; class Mammalia; order Rodentia; family Muridae; genus Mus; species Mus pahari. The sequence goes on along the minus strand of NC_034613.1, from coordinate 105,319,227 downwards.
GGCGTGGTTTCCATCCTTGTACTGGTGTTCCTTTATTATCCTTTGAAGGGCTAGATTCGTGGATAGATATTGTGTGAATTTGGTTTTATCATGGAATACTTTGGTTTCTCCATCTATGGTAATTGAGAGTTTTTCTGGTTCTAGGATCTTGGGCTGGTATTTGTCTTCACTTTGGGTCTGTATAACATCTGTCCAGGATCTTCTGGCTTTCATAGTCTCTGGTGAGAAGTCTGGAGTAATTTTAATAGGCCCGTCTTTATATGTTACTTGGCCCTTTTCCCTTGCTGCTTTTAATATTCTATCTTTATGTAGTACATTTGTGGTTCTGATTATTATGTGTTGTGAGGAATTTCTTTTCTGGTCCAGTCTATTTGGAGTTCTGTAGGCTTCTTGTATGTTCATTGACATCTCTTTCTTTAGGTTTGGGAAGTTTTCTTCTATTATTTTGTTGAAGATATTTGCTGGCCCTTTAAGTTGAAAATCTTTCTTCTCATCTTCTCCTATTTTCTGTAGGTTTGGTCTTCTCATTGTGTCCTGGATTTCCTGCATGTTTTGAGTTAGGATATTTTTGCATTTTGCATTTTCCTTGATTTTTGTGCCCACGTTCTCTATGGAATCTTCTGCACCTGAGATTCTCTCTTCCTTCTCTTGTATTCTGTTGCTGATGCTGGCATCCATGGTTCCTGATTTCTTTTCTAGGGTTTCTATCTCCAGTGTTGTCTCACTTTGGGTTTTCTTTAATGTTTCTACTTCCCTTCTTAGGTCTTGAATGGTTTTGTACAATTCTATCACCTGTTTGTTTGTGTTTTCCTTTAATTATTTAAGGGATTTTTGTGTTTCCTCTTTAAGGACTTCTACCTGTTTAGCAGTGTTTTCCTCAAATTCTTTAAGGACTTGTACCTCTTTAGCAGTGTTCTCTTATATTTCTTTAAGTGAGTTATTTAGATCCTACTTAATGTCTTCTACCAGCATCATGAGCTATGATTTTAAATCTGAGTATTGCTTTTTAGGTGTGTTAGGGTATCCAGGACTGGCTGAGGTGGGAGAGGTGGGTCCTGATGATGGTTAGTGGTCTTGGTTTCTGTTAGTAAGATTCTTACATTTGCCTTTTACCATCTGGTAATCTCTGGCATTTGTTGTTATTGTTGTCTCTGGTTGGAGCTTGTTACTCCTGTGATTCTGTTATCCTCTGTCAACAGTACTGGGATTCCAGCTCTCTCCTGAGTCTCAGAGGTCAGAGTACTCTCTGCAAGCCAGCTGTCCTCTTGCACGGACAGTGCATAGAGGTCTGGCTTTCAGACTTGCCTCTTGGCTGAAGATGTAGGCCCAAACAGGGCCTTTTCCAGAAGATGTTTTGCCTCTGCAGTCTGTTCACTCACCTGCACAGACTAGTCTCCAAGGGACGCGGTGTTGGTTTCTCCCACTTCCACTAATCACTCTCCCTCTAAACATTATATTGCACCCCCTACAGGCGCATAGAATTGCTACCGAGAAAACCTCCTCAGATCTCCCAGAATGCAGCATCCTTGGACCGCCTACATCAACAGACACTCATATCCGCCTTGATCCTTGGACCCGCCTAGATCCTTGGACCCGCCTACAATCGGACCACTGCTGGCAACTCCAAAGACTTAGGAGGAGGGGCTAAATATCTTTCTTTGTACTTAAACAGAGTTTGATTATTAAACTTCGAAGCCCTGATCAGTAAATTTGTCAGGGCACCCATTTTCCTTTTGCAGCCTTTTCCCTTTTAGGATATTCACGCCTTTCAGTACAAACCCAGACCGGAGTGTTTCTGTGGGCACGGGAACATTCAACCCAGGACACAAGATGGCTCTCTCACCTGCTCTGGAGGACAGAGCCCTCCCAGGTGGTTACCTCTCCTCTGGCAGGGAAGGTGCCTGGTTGAAAGAGCCAGAAACAGGGTCTGTCCCAGAAGCTGTGTTGCTTCTGCAGTCAGCAGTCTCACCAGGGCAGACTGGTTCCTGAGAGACTCGGGATACCAGATGGCTCTCTCACCTGCTCAGGTGGACAAAGCCCTCCCAGGCTATCACCTCTCCTCTGGCAGGGAAGGTACCTGGATGTCTGGATCCCACAATGAGGTCTGGTGTCTGTCCCAGAAGCTGTGTGGCTTCTGCAGTCAGGAGTCTCACTGGTGCAGACTGCTTCCTGAATGACCCAGGACACCAGATGGCTCTCTCACCTGCTCTGGTGGACAAAGCCCTCCCAGGTAAGGAAGGTGCCCAGATGTCTGGAGTTCGAAAAGGGGTCTGTCCCAGAATCTGTGTGGCTTCTGCCTGTCCTAGAATTTGTGTTGCTTCTGCAGTCTGGACTCTCACCTGCTCAGACTGCTTCCTGAGTGACCCCTGGCACAAGATGGCTCCCTCCCCTGCTCAGGCAGAGAGCTCCTGTTAGTTATTCTAATAAACCACATATATCTATACATATACATATAATATCATTATATGTGTGTATATATATATATATATATATATATATATATATATATATAGAGAGAGAGAGAGAGAGAGAGAGAGAGAGAATTTTATTCTATAAGTCCAGTTACTATAGGAAAAGTTGATTAATACACATAGGAATGGCTGTATAAACCCTTCCTGAACAATGGCAATATCAATAAGCATCCTAACACATATCACCTGGAAATAGTGGATAAACTGTATTAGTTCCTTGCAATAAATAAAGAGATACAGACTACTAATTACAGATAAAATAGGTAAAAGTAGCATCTAGTAAGGATGGACTCAATAATTTGTTTTATAATACAAAATAGTCAGATCTGAAGCCATACATACACAAAAGAAGCCAAATCAGATATAGCAAGTTGTACTTAAATATTTATGCATACACATCTATATGAAATTTGAGAGGTAGGAACCATGTGTAAGGAACTAGAGGGAAAGAATCTTAGGAGGTACTGGAGGGAAGAGAATAAAAAATATATAGTTATATTTTAACAAACAAAAATTTAAAAGTTAGAAAGAAAAGGGTCAAGTAAAAAAATTAGAGAATTTCTACAGGAATCTATATGAAACCAGTATTATAAATTGTTTATTTCCATACTTTCAACTCTAATATGAGGTCTCTGATTAACTGTATATGAGAATAGTGGTAAAGCTTCTTGAAATTTATGAAGTCCCTTGGAAGTATAATCTTTTGCAAAATATGCTGCCATAGTTCCAATGCATTCAAGGGTAGAATGCTTTTTTTTTTGGAAGTTCTTTGGAGGCTAGAGAGTCAAGTTATTTTAATCTGAAATCTATGCCTTAACAGTTTTAAACTTCAAATATTGTAACTCATGTCAATCATGTCATGACTGACATAAAGAAAACTGATGAGTTTTCTTCAACTTATCTAGGAAAAGGAACCTCAACTGAGAAAATTTTTCCATCAGATTTTCTATAGAGAATTATGTGGGAAAATGTTTAATTGGTGACTGATATGGGAGAATCTAGTTAACTCTGTGTGGTAGCATGCTATGGCAGTTGATCCTGTGATGAGAGTTAAAGCTATGAGCTAGAATGGTTATACTCTCCAACAAAAATCACTCCAATTGTTTTGTCAGACCAAATGATCAGAAGTGAAAATATACATTTAAGTGAAATTATATGGACTCAGCAAACTATATTTAGATATAGATATATGTATGTAGAAATGTTCATGCAATAGCTATTAAAAAATAGTTCATGAATTTGAAAGGGAATAGAGAGGGGGGAATATACATGTGAGGTCTTAGAGGCAAACAAATGTTAGTTGTAGGAATTTTTTTTAAGTATTTTGGTGACATTATCCTACTGAAAATTGCTGATATTCTCTTTTGTCTTTTTACAACACTTGAGAATTTCATATGTAATCATATATACTTTTCATTTCCCCTTCAAATTATCCTTGTATCTTCCCACAACATATGACCCTTCTTCCTATTTCAGGGTTTTATATTTTATATTTATTGATTAATTAATTGCTTTATAACCTATTGCGTCTAGCTAGACCTGCCCACTTTTTTGTGCATGTGTCATTATTTATTGGGAAATATAATTTATTATCATCGGCCACAATCTCAAAGAATAATGAATGACTCCTGATCCCCAGGAAACTATCAATTGCCAAGTAGGAACCTGGAGGGTACCTCTTCCAACTATTTTGCCATTTATTTTATTCTGTCTTCAATAGGTCTTATATATGTAACCACAGCTGTTATGAGTTCATTATTATATTAGCCATTTCAAGTCCAAAAGACAGCATTTCACAGCACTGCTTGTCATCCTCAATATCTTACATTAAGTTTCCTTTTGTCTTTTTTTTCATTTACTGAGTATTGGTGTGTGTAGTAGTTTGATAGCTGATGTTGGTACTCCTTTTATGGATGGATATTCAGTCTTTTATTTTCAGCACTTTGACATGTTATTCATCTCTCCATTGACTCCTGTCCAATGCAAAAAGAAATTTCTCTTTTTCAGAATAGACTGGGCATATAGGTATAATCATTTGCACTTAGACGGCAATTTGTCAGCATTAGCATTGAAAAAAACAAAAAAATACCAGGTTCTATGATATTCCTAGCCATGAAATTTTGACCAAAATTATAGTATCAATCATGGAATTCATTCCTGTGGATAGGCTTTATATCCACTGAGAAAAGAATTAGTTACCACATAACAGTCATGCACTACTGTACCAGTGGGTACATTTTATATGTATGCTATTTTAACCAGCAATATCTAGTGCTGAATAAGGAAAAGGTGTTTTTTTCTCTTCCATCAATCAACAAAGAACTTTCCAGCACTATGTTATCTAGCCAGATTGGAGGTTTTCCCAGTTGGTTTGAGATAGCTATCTCTATGTCCTGTATCCAAAGTGTGTATTATTTTCACCAATAGAGTCTTATCATCTAATCATGGTGAGAAACTGAAATCAGTGGCAATAGTATTTGTTGTTTTAAACATCTCTGGGGCCTCCTTCATAAATAAATTTGTAAGGCAATATTGCATGCTTTCCAGTTACTATCCTTATAAAAGTATAATGTAAAAACAAATCAAAACCAAAATAAAAAATAAAAAAAGAAAAAGAAAAAAGGTTTTTTCTTATATTGTTTGCTACTTTGTCCAGTTTTCTTTGATTGGTTTAAAAACGAGCTTACTAAGTGATTTTATTTAAGTCCCTTCACTTGTAGCATATTTATGTAAAAGATTGAAAATATGCCTTCTAACACATACCCATGATTTATTTGAGAATCCTAAGCACTCAACATCAAAATGATGCTGTTTATGAAGGGAGATAGGTATGATAGTCATGGCAGATATAATAATCACTATATTCTATGGAAGAATCTGTTATTAGTGAAAACATATTTGGTCATTTTTAAAAAAGAGTTTATATTGTATCTCATGGAGCTGGAATTATAGATTCATTGAAACACTCAATATAGGTGCTGGGAATCAATCATATAACCTTTTCAAGATCATCCAGTGTGCTTTAGCGTTTTATAGTCTCACTTTCTTTCACAGTCCTGTACTACTTATTCTATGATTTAAAGTTCCACTTCCTGAAGGAATTTCAATTCATATGAAAATCTTGTCATTATTTTACTTTGTGGAATGACATTCAAAATATCAACCTTTTAAAGCTGATGCTTAATTTCAGGGTCAAACCAGATAATCACCATCCTTTAGGTATATTAATTTTATATGTATATTAAAGAAAATTGGGAAGATATTAATACAGTGAATTCATAACATGTATCATTTAGAATATCCTCTAAATACTAAATTAATCAATGAATTACAATAATATATTTATGTAGCATTGATTATAAAATTTATGTTTGAACTATGTCTCTAGAATTTAAAATCTCTGAAATTCTATTTTTATTATATTAATGGCCATTTACTTATTATGTTATGAACATTTGTCACAGTTAATAACAGCAGATAATTAAGAAAATATTATAAAATTGACTCGTGCAAGGGAATGTTTAAATTTTAAGGGATACAGACATTGGTATTTCCCTGTAGTTAATGGATTTCATCTTTAGTCCAGAATATCCTGTAGAATTTACACAAGATCTAAGTATCATTATTTGTGAAGATTCCACAGCAGAGTGCTCATTAGAAAAATTTTATATTTGAGTTATAGATGGAGCTCAGTCAGTGGAGTACTTGGCTATTATACATGGGAGTTTGATTTTCAGTACTTCAAAAGCCATACATAATCACTCAGTCCTCCAGTCTCAACACTGAGAAGGAGAACTAGGATTTAAGATCTCAGGTTATCCTTGATTATATATATAATTTGAGGGCATCCTGGTGTATATGATATCTTGGCTCAAAAAAAGGAAAGAAATAAAGAAATCAATAACAAAGACAAATGTACATATTATCTTGGCTCTAAAAGACATACCACTATAGAAGTGTAGGGATGCAAATGCAGAAGAACATGAGAAGAAAGAAACAGGGAAATAGTAGGATACAAGTGATCTGATAGAAGAAATAGCAGACGGGAGGGCTCCTTATTGCAAGGGGAAGGAGGTAAATATAAGAGGACAGAAGTTGTTAAAATAACAATAGGAATGTCCGTAAGACGTACAAGAGATCATACTATTAATTACTTACCTAAAAACGCATGTAATGCACTTAACTCCATGTGTACACATAGATATATAGTCCTAATGAACTTCTCTCATGTGGGTTGATGGTACTTTCTACAAGACCCAAATACCACCTAATGAAAACCCCAGTGAAAGACATGATAAGTTCCTGAGTTGTTGGCCAGGATATCTAAGAGTCTCCCGAGATATAGAACCTATTGTTATTGAAGTTCATTATCCTCAAAGTTACAAAGAATTGATAAAGTCATCATGCACTTCAGAAACATGGATTAGAGTCCCTTGAGATCTCTTCTCCCTTTTACAGATCTATTTACTTTAATGCTTCTTCCCTGAGGGCTAGCTTTCATGGTACCAGAAACCATGAAAGCTGGCAAAGGACAAAGAGGATAACCATCAGTCTGAGCTATGACACCTATGAACCACATCAATTACCAGCATGGCACGATAACCTTAATGGTGCAACAGTGGTACAGTTACCTTATGATAGCCAACAACTTCTAATTGGAATTAGGACCCAAGATGGAAACTGTTTCTTAGACTGAAAACCCACCTGATGATTCAATGCTCATGAAGTCAGGGTTACTGTCAGAAAATCTATAACTACCAACTTACTAAATGATAATAATCCATAATAAAAATCTATATGCAGTTGTTCTTAAACCCACAGATAAATTTAGCTTTCACCTCTCATCTATGTAACTACACTTTGCAACAGAGACCACTCCAGAGAAGCATAACCAATCAAAGTGCAGACTCTTAGTAGATACATTTATAAAACATGCTTACATAAAATGTTCAGGAACCACTGCAGAATAAAGGGGAAAATAGATTGTAAGAGACAGAAAATCAGGAAATTTTCTGTGAGGGTTTTGTCTCCTGGTATATATATATTTATAATCTGACCAATAGGACTACCCAAGCATATGCTGAACAAGGACAAAGACATGCCAAATGATATGGGGGGAAAAGTCCATGAGACTTCAACCCTACACAGGAAATATAAACAACTAAGTAAATCTGGCAGTAGGAGATGTAAGGAATGAGTATGCCAATTAGTTGTATAGTGTCAAATGGTCAGCACTGAAAACATGCATACAAGTAACATGTCTTAATTAGTGTTCTATTGGTGTGAAGAGAAACACTCATCATGTCATTTCTTATAAGGAAAAGATTAAATTTAGGCTTTAAATTGAGACCTCCTTAGTTTCATGGGTTTATACCATTATACTCATTGCAGGAAACAGTAGCACTCAGGAAGCTGATAATTCTCCATCTAGATCTGTAGGCAGAGGCATTGGTACTGCCTTGACATTTTGAAACCCAAAAGCCCACACCAGTGTCACACTTCTTCCATAAAGGTCACACCTACCCAAACATGGTCATTCCTCCAAATCCCTCTCAAGAAGTGCCTGATAACCATATAGGAATTCCAATATATAAATCTGGGTGTGTTGGGGGGAACATTCTTATTCAAACCACCACAAACTTCATGTGGACTCAAAGTGTTGTGTTTAGGAATATATTTGTATACAAATATATATTAAAAAAGAAAAACCTTCTTAAAGGATACTTTCATCAGTCTTCTGAGGCAAGCTTCTTTCAAATCATTTCTGTTAATAATGTGTATGGATGGTTTTCCTGCATACATGTGTATACATATACACCACACTCATGCCTGATATCAGATGTGAACAACAGGCATGCCAAATAATCTGTAAACTGAATTACATTTGGTTATGTGCTGTCAGGTTGTTGCTTGAAATACAGCCTTGATCCACAGGAAGAACAGACTGTACTCTTAACTTCAGAGACAACTTTTCAATACAAATTGCAATTTTCTATTCAAAATTCTATTAATTGTTAAAATATTTGTGCTATATAGACATTATTTAAATCTAGCCTTTGGTATTTTTAAATTTTCATGAATAAATTATCACTACAGAGACAAAAGCAGAGGACCAAAGATAAGTAATGTATTAATAAATCTGTCACACTTGCATTTTAAAGCCTCAACATTAATTATTTTGTCCATGCTTTTAAACACTTTTTGATATGTTCTTTCAGCAAACTTTAAGAAATATTTTTCTGGTATTAATGAATGACGGCAACCTCATTTTATGTTAGCAACTGTGTTGATTATTACAAAGGAAGAATTGTCAGGAAGGTACACATGAAATTTTGAGTAGAATTTAAGATGGTTAACAAAATACAAGTAATATACCCAGTTTTTCTGGATGTTACATTGGATTTTTTTTACAGTGCATCTGTCTGGTCAGACTGGAAATTTTAAAAATTAATGATTTTGACCCATGAATAGATATTGATACAAAATTTAGAGCTAAGATGAAAGGATAGACTAGCCCTAGACTACCCTACCTGGGGATCCATCCCATCATCAGCCACCAAACCCAGACACTATTGCACATGCCAGCAAGATTCTGCTGAAGGGACCCTGATATAGC
>NC_034613.1:105308408-105309792 GCF_900095145.1 Mus pahari | reverse complement strand
TATAGGGAACTTTCCGGATAACATTTGAAATGTAAATAAAGAAAATATCTAATAAAATAAAATAATTAGTTAAAAAAATAATGGTTTTGCTTCTCTTACCATATATGTTCTTTGCAGACATTGGCAAAATTTGGAGAAGTATCCTCTTGGGAGATTAGGCGTACAATTTTCTTCCCTGTCTTGAAAAATTACTTGTACTACAGAGCCATATATTTTTCAATCAATATGCTATCAGAGTCTTAAGGATCATGTGTCAGATACTAAATGAAAACACTTCTCCTTTGTGTGTTTCTGTGTGTGCATGAAACACTTTGGACTGGGTTCTTACTGAAGAGCTCAAACATCCTGAAAGAGGATAGGCTGCGAAAGGAAAAATGAATGCCCTGTCGGTTTGCGCTGATCAGAGCATGATTTTTATTAATCGGACTTTCTAAATACAAGGAAGAATTCTAAGCCAGCCCTTGAGTCCCCTTGAAACTCTCTCTCTGTCACGCGATCCGATCATGAGCGGAGATGCGTGTCTGGTAGGTGGGTCTGAGCGAGTGGGCAGAGACAACATAGGTGGGTCTGATGGTGCTGCATTCTGGGAGATCTGGGGAGGTCTTCTCAGTAGCAATTCTGTGCGCCTGTAGGGGCGCAATATAATGTTTAGAGGGAGAGTGTTTAGTGGAGGTGAGAGACCCCAACATTTCCCCCCTTAATATTTAAAAAATTAAATTTGTTGGACTGGCACAAAAAAATATATTTATGATCTATTGTCCTGCCCAGGAGTAGCTTGAGGAAGAAATCCAGTGTAAGGCCAGTCAGAATTTTATTTTACCACCAGGGATCTTTTAGTAAATCCTCAATTAGAAAAACCTGATTTGGGGGGATTTGTTCTAACAGATCTCGTGAAAAATGCAATGTCACCTCCCCCCTATTTCCCAGGCCTACGTAGATACTAGAATATGAATGTAACTTTTACATGATATCTTTAACATCTTGCCCTAACTCCGGCACTACTTAATAAGACCAAACCACGATAATGTTTAGATGCTGAAGGGTTTTGTCACGGCTCCTGTAGTGAGGTGAATCCGAATAGCACTTGCTGCACTCTGTCCAGTCTGGATGTAGTAGACCTGCTCAAAATAAAAGCCAAACAGTTGAATAGGAACAATTTTTTTTTGGGGGGGGGGAAGGCCAGATAGTACTCCAATTCATTGCAGTTTAGCAAGTCTCGGTTCAGACCACAGCCCCAGGTGTGTGGGGGAAGGGGCAGTTTGAGAATTACGAACCACTGTGAGCTCCTTACCAGAGGAGGTCAAGCCAGACTTAACTCTGCCCAGTTAATAAGGATTTTTAGCTTTCTTTATTAATATTGGAATTATTACTAGACCAGTCTAAG
>NC_034613.1:105306063-105307553 GCF_900095145.1 Mus pahari | reverse complement strand
TCTTATGAGTTGTATATGCACAAACAATTGCAATTTGAGACAAGTGCAGAATTATAGCATTTGAAAGACGAACAATATGTGAGCAACTTTAAGCTGAGATATATAGACCATTAATATACAAATTAAAGCTTGCTTAACCTTTTTTAAAAAACTGTCTACAGCACCCAGTTTAAGGAAGAAGCTAAAGAGGATAAACATTTGATCTGATTAACAATTACTTTTGTAAATAAAAAGCTGCTATAAATACAGTAAAAAGGGTTGTAAGTATACAAATGCATGCATAAAGGCAATTTTTATGTCTAAGATGATTATCAATTTTATCTAAAAATGATGGTACGCAGTAGGCCAAATAGTAATATTTTGCAATACCCAATTTGATTGTTGTTTGGAAAGGGGAATTTTTAATTTTAATTAGTACCACAGCACCTTTACAATAGCATGTCAGATTTTACTTAGAGAAGAAAAATGATTTTACCTCAATGACCTTTCATGCCAAACAATTGCTGTGGGCACTTAATAGCTATAACTAAATTAAGCAGCTAGTATATAGTTATCAATGAGTATAATTGATAATAATTAGAAAAGCTTATTTTTTTTGCAAGGACTTTTGTTTTTTACCAATGAAATTGTATCTCTCAAGATAAAATAGAAAGGTTTAAATTAATTTGAAGCCTTATAAGATCTAGCCCATTAACATCTCTTGGAAGCTAGAAAAAAATAAACATTTTGAAGCAAATCAATTTTTTTGTTGTAAAATTTTATATATCACAATTTTATATATCACAATTTTATTTAGCATAACTAAAACCTTAAACATCAAAAGGATATGGTCTCTGAGAGCAGGATTCTAGGTAAACCTTTGTATAGGTCATAGCTAATACTTACCACGCTGAAAAATTAAACTCTTAGCTTATTGTATTAAAGCAGAGACAATAAAAATTATTTTTATATACTGTAAGCTGTATAAGCTATAATTAGAGGCAAACCTCATTAGTGATAACCAGTTTACCAGAAGCAAATCCTTAACAATTATCAAGTAAAAACAAACTCTTTAATAATTTTATATGAAGTAGGCAAGCCATTTTGTAATGCCTGGTTGATCTCATAAATTTTGAATTAAATCTTTACCATTGGTAACAGGTGGGCAGCCTCCCTGAAGGCAGGGGGTGTGGCCACAAGAACTTCTTTTGCCCTGGTTTGAGGAACAAAAGAAAAGCCCACCAAGGCCATTTTGAGCTTTATCCTCACCACTTGGGAAGGTAAAGCCCAATTTTAAAACACCTTACCAAATTTTGAATGACTCCAACCCTGAGTTAACCAATTTAAAGCTAACTGTTTGTAACCAAAGTTATAACCTTTAATGAACATCAATAACTTAAGAGATGTAGAGCATTTTTTATAACCTTAAAGCAAGTCAAAGACTGAAATGAAGTGGCTACACGAATTTTAAATTTAGACCACAGAACTTTACATTGTTTAGCTATAAAATT
>NC_034613.1:105304685-105305923 GCF_900095145.1 Mus pahari | reverse complement strand
AAATAAAGACCCTTGTCACATACTAAAAACACTAATCATGAGAAATCTCTAGGAAAAAAACCAACCATCAGCTTTTTGTGCTCTAAAATTTAGAGTTTAAAGGCACTCAGAAAAGCAGTTTTTCGCAGGAGCCCTCCTGCTGTGTTTGATTTCTGGCTAAGCCACAAGCCTCCTTAGGGTCACAGCAGCAAGACTGCCAAGCAAACAAGAATTTAGCAAGCTCTAATATTTTTAGACATGAAACACAGAATGGTCACTCATACAGACAACGAAACAAGAACGCAATTGGACAATTGGTGCACCACAAATAAACAATACACAGAGGTATCAAACTTTTCCTGTAGGAGTCCAGAGTGAAAGCCAGACGTCTCTGGGCTTTGGTCTGTCTCCAGGAGAACATTACACTACATTTACTCTCTAGGCCGTGGCCAGAAGGAATTTAAAAAAAAAAAAAAATTTTTTTTTAAACCTAATTTCCTTATGCCTGAGTGCAGTTGTATGACTGCGGACAATAAACATGCTTGAAGGTCCCCATACTTTGTACACTGCCCTGTGGGATGAGGTGTCGGGTTAAGCACTTCATCACTCAATTCATAATCGTGCCTATAAATACCTTTCTACCCCGGGATGCACGATACCATACTTATTACACGCGTGGAGCTCCATGGCAGTGCCTGATGTTTTTGTCATCTTCAGCCACGTTGGACACCACTAGTGTGTTTCTGCGTGGGCATGAAAAACTTTGGACTGGGTTCCTACTGAAGAGCTCAAACATCCTGAAAGAGGATAGGCTGCGAAAGGAAAAATGAATGCCCTGTTGGTTTGCGCTGATCAGAGCATGATTTTAATTAATCGGACTTTCTAAATACAAGGAAGGATTCTAAGCTTGCCCTTGAGTCCCCTTGAAACTCTCTCTCTGCTGCAAGGTCCAATCATGAGCAGAGATGTGTATCCGGTAGGAGGGTCTGAGCGAGTAAGCAGAGACGACGTAGGTGGGTCTGAAAGCACGGCATTCTGGGAGACCTGGGGAGGTCTTCTCAGTAGCAATTCTGTGCACCTGTAGGAGGCACAATATAATGTTTAGAGGGAGAATGGTTAGTGGAGGTGAGAGACCCCAACACTGCTTTTCACTTATATTTGTAATACAGATAATAAAAAATTACAATTTCAAGCCATGGCATTAGAGAGCAGAATGTTCTCTCTCTCTCTCTCTCTCTCTCTCTCTCTCTCTCTCTCTC
>NC_034613.1:105290727-105304617 GCF_900095145.1 Mus pahari | reverse complement strand
CATATATATATATATGTATATGTATATATATATATATATATATATATATATATATATATATTTCCACTTTTTACTGTCAAGAGTTTTCATGTACCATGTATCAACTTATACCTCCTATATGAGCTTCTTTTTATAGTGAAAGAAATTTTATGTTTTATATAAAGAAACTTTAAGTGGATGTTATACATAGCCATGATTAATTTAATAATCTTTTATTTAATAAAACATTTTAATTTATGTTTTAATTCTGTCTTTTATATTTAAGAATGAGAAGCTTGATGTTATTAGCATATATATATTCATTGTTATGTTTTAATTTTCATTAAGAACTTTTAATTTCTGCAAAAAATATTCAGCATGAAATGCTAGCTATATGTACTAATGGAACACATTGATTCTTAGATTTAATGGGAATTTATGGAATTCCTTTATTAGTTTTATATCTTTGTGTGAATGCTGGAAATGATGAGGCTCTGCTACATTTAAATTTCCCTCATTAGACTTACTAAACTTAATTTAATTTTTTTACTTATTCACATTATACCCATTCACTACACTGCCCCCCCCACCATGGTCAACTCCTGCAACAATCATTCCCACATCCCTTTCTCCTTCTCCTTTGGGCTGGTGGTATCAACCTGGGTATCATCCCATCCCTGAAAATTCAACTCTCTTTGATGCTGATTGCTTCCTCTCCCACTGAGTCAGATAGGCAGCCCAACTTGTAGAAAAGATCCTACCTACACACAATAGCTTTTCAGATAGTCCCCTCTCCAGTTGTTCAGTATCCACATGAAGGTCAAGCTTCACATTTGCTACACATGAGCTAGAAGGCCTGGGTCCGGCCTGTGTATGTTCTTTGGTTGGTGGTTTAGACAGTGAGATCCCCAAGGATACAGGTTAGTTGACTTTTGTTCTTCCTCTGGAGTTTCTATTTGCTTTGGGGCTCACAATCCTTCCTCCTATTCTTCCATGATTCCCCAAGCTCCATCTACTGTTTGGGTGTCAGTGTCTTATCTCTCTGAGACAGATGCAAGATGGAGCCTCTAAGAGGACAACTCATTCCTGTCTGCAAGCATAACAGAATATCATTAATAGTGTTCGGAATTGATACTTGCCCATGAAATAGGTCTCAAGTTGTGCTAGTTATTGATTGGCCACTATCTCAGTGGCTTTTCCATTCCCTGTGCCTGTTACTTGTAGACAGGAAAACTTTTGTGTTGAAAATTTTGCAGGTAGGTTACTTTCTATATTGTCCCATTGGGTTTCATTTCTGGCTACAGGAGGTGAAACTCTTCAGGTTCCATATCATTGCCAATGTAGTGAGTCAGAAGTAAAGTCCTCTGCATTGATTCTTGGGCACCTCCCTTATCCAAGGTGTGTGTTTATTCCTAAATATGCCTCCCACCAGGCTCTTCACTCCTGACAGTTGCAGATTTTTATTATTTCAAGTCATCTCACCTGTCCTTTCCCATACCTGATTCTGAACCTCCTATTCCCCTCCCATTCCCCTTCATTCCAAGCTCCCTCCCTCTACTTGCCTATTATGACTATTATAATCTTTATTATAAGTAAGATTCAAGCATCTTCTTTTGGGCCTTGCTTCTTGTTTCATTTCTTTGGATCTGTGGAGTATAGTATGGTACCTGTATTTTATGGTTAACACCCACTTATAAGTGAATACAAGACATACATGTAACTGTGGGACTAGGATATCTGACTCAGAATGATATTCTCAAGTTCTGTCTTTTTGAATGCAAAATTCAATTCAAGTTATCTTGTTTTGTTTTGTTTTTTTAATAGCTGAATACTATTCCATTGTGTAGATTGCTAGAGTTGCTTTATTCATTCTTCAGTTAAGGGACATCTAGGTTGTTTCTAGTTTCTGGATGTTATGAATATTGTGGCTGTAAACACATTTTATTAAGTGTCTTTGTGACATATTGCAACATATTTTTGGATATATTCACAGGAGTGTTATAGCTGACTCTGGAGATACAACTATTCCAACTGTTCTGAGAAACTGCCAAATTGATTTCCAAAATGGTTATACAGGTTTATACTTCAACAAGCAATGGAGGAGTGTTCCCCTTGCTATATATTCTTGCCAACATATGCTATCTCTTGAGTTTTTTATCTTAGCTACTCTAAGGTGTGTAATATGGAACATCAAAGTTGTTTTGATTTATGTTTCCCTGATCACTAAGGACATTGGACATTTCTTTTTTTTTCTTTTTCATTTTTATTATATTTTCTTTACATGCATTTCTAACTTTATCCCCTTTCCTCATATCCCTTCTGAAAATTCCCCTTCCCATCCCCTCCCCCTGTTCACTAACACACCCACTCCTGCTTCCCTGTTCTGTCATCCCCATACACTGGGGCATCAAGCCATCACAAGGTCAATGACCTATCTTCTCATTGAGGTCCCACAAGGCCATCCTCTACTACATATGTGGCTGAAGCCTTGAGTTTCTCCTTCTGTATTTCTTGGTGGGTGGTTTAGTCACTGAGAGCTCTGGGGGTACTGGTTCATGTTGTTGTTCCTCCTATGGGGCTGTAACTCCTTCATCTCCTTGGGACTTTTCTCTAGCTCCTCAAATGTGGACCCTGTGCTCAGTCCAATGGATGGCTTTGAGCGTCCACTTCTGTATTTGTCAGGAACTGGAAGATCATCTCAGGAGATATCTATATCAGGCTCCTGTAATCAAGCTTTTGCTGGGGTCCACAACAGTCTCTAGGTTTGGTAGATGTACATGGAATTGATCCCCAGGTAGGAGAGTCACTGGATGACCTTTCCTTTAGTTGACACTCCAAAATTTGTCTCGGTATCTCCTCCCATGGGTATTTTGATCCCCCTTCTAAGAAGGAACAAAGTATCCACACTGTGGTCTTCCTTCTTCTTAAGCTTCATGTGGTCTGTGAATTGTATTTTAGGTATTCCAAACTTCTGGGTTAATATCCTCTTATCAATGAGTTTATACTATGTTTGTTCTTTTCTGATTGGGTTACCTCACTCAGGATAATATTTTCTAGTTCCATTCATTTGCCTAAGAACTTCATGAATTCATCCTTTTTAATAGATGAGTAGTACTCCATTGTGTAAATGTACCACATTTTCTGTATATGTTGAAGAACATCTGTGTTCATAGCACCTATGAACATAGTGGAGCATGTGTCCTTATTAAATGTTGGAGCATCTTTTGGTTACATGCTCAGGAGTGGTGTAGACTGTTCCTCAGGTACAACTATTCCCAAATTTCTGAAGAACCACCAGACTGATTTCCAGAGGGGTTGTACCAGCTTTGAATCCTACCGGCAATTGAGGAGTGGTCCCCTTTCTCCACAACCTTTCCAGCATCTCTCCTCACCAGAATTTTGGATCTTAGTCATTATGACTGGTGTGAGGTGGAATCTCAGGGTTGTTTTGATTTGCATTTCTCTGATAACTAAGGATGTTGAACATTTCTTTAGGTGCTTCTCAGACATTTGGGATTCCTGAGTTGAGAATTCTTTGTTTAGTTTTCTACCCCATTTTTAATAGAAATATTGGTTCTCTGGAGTCTAACTTCTTGAGTTCTTTGTGTATATTGGATATTAGCCCTCTAACGGATGTGGGGTTGATAAAAATCTTTTCCTAATCTGTTGGTTGCCATTTTGTTGAATTGACAGTGTCCTTTGCCTTATAGAAGCTTTGCAATTTTATGAGGTAATTTTTGTCAATTCTTGAGCTTACAGCATAAGCTATTTGTGTTCTCTTCAGGAAAATTTCCCCTGGACCCATGTGCTCAAAGGTCTCACTTTCTTTTCTATTAGTTTCAGTGTATCTGGTTAGATGCTGAGAAAGCATTTTACAAAATCCAACAGCACTTCAAGATAAAAGTATTAGAAAGATCAGGAATTCAAGGCCCATATCTCCACACAGTAAAACAATATACAGCAAACCAGTAACTAACATCAAACTAAATGGAGAGAAACTTGAAACAATCCCACTAAAAGCAGAGACTAGAAAAGGCAGTCCACTCTCTCTCTCTACATGTTCAATATAGTACTCAAACTCATAGCCAGAGCACTTAGACAACAAAAGGAAGTCAAAGGGATACAAATTGGAAAGGAAGACATCAAAATATTACTATTTGTAGATGATAGGGTAGTATACATAAGTGACCCCAAAAAATTCAACCAGAGAACTCCTAAACCTGATAAACATCTTCTGCAAAGTGGCTGGATATAAAATTAAGTCAAACAAACCAGTGACCTTCATCTGCTCAAAAAATAAACAGGCTGAGAAAGAAATTAGGGAAATAACACCTTTCACAATAGTCACAAATAATATAAAATATTTTGGTGTGTCTCTAACTAAGGAAGTGAAAGATCTATATGAAAATAACTTCAAATCTCTGAAGAAATCGAAGATCTCAGAATATGGAAAGATCTCCCATACTCATGAATTGGCAGGATTAATATAGTAAAAATGATCATCTTATTGAAAGAAATATACAGTTTCAATGCAATCCCCACCAAAATTCCAACTTAATTTTACAAAGAGTTAGAAAGGACAATTTGNAAATTCATCTGGAATAACAAAATGGCAAGGTAGTGAAAACTATTCTCAACAATAAAACTACTTCTGGGGGAATCACCATCCCTGACCTCAAGCTATACTACAGAGCAATCCTGTATTGGTACAGTGACAGGTATATAAGCCAATGGAATAGAATTGAGGACCCAGAAATGAACCCACAAATGGTCACTTGATCGTTAACAAAGGAGCTAAAACAATCTAGTGGACAAAAGACAGCTTTTTCAACAAATGGTACAAACTGATCATTTCTTATCTCCTTGTACAAAGCTCAAGACTTTGGACATTTCTTTAAGTGTTTCTCAACCATTCTAGATTCCTCTGTTGAGAATTCTGTTTTGTTGTGTACTCCATTTATTAATTAGTTTATTCAGGCTGTTGGTGCTGAAATTCTTGTGTTCTTTGTACATTTTGGATATTATCCCTCTTTCAGATATAGGTTTGGTGAAGATCCTTTAAACATACTTGAGCCGATGTCCAATCTGTGTGCTGCTTCATTGTGCTATTGACTGTAGCATTTGCCTTACAGAAGTTTTGCAGCTTCATGGGCTCCATTTGTCAAGTGTTGGTCTTAGATCTTAGAGCCTGAGCCATTGGTGTTCTGTGCAGGAACTTGTCCATAGAATTGTTGCATTAAAGGATACTTCCCACTTTTTCTTCTGTGGTTTTATATTGAGGTCCTTGATCCACTTACTTAGATTTGAGTTTTCTATTTTCATTCTTCAATATGTGGACATCCAAATAGTTCATTAGCAGTTGTTGAAGAGGCTTTCAATTTTCCACTTTATGGTTTTGGCTTCTTCATCAAGACTCAACTGTTCATAGATATATGGGTTATTTCTGGTTCATCGATTCATTGACATTTATCAATATGTGTGTTTCTGATCCAATACAATATCATGCAGCTTTTATCACTATTGCTCTGTAGTACAGCCTGAGGTCAGGGATATATGTTCATTCTTCCTGAAGTTATTTTCTTGTTCAGAATTATTTTACCTGACCTGGGTTTTCCATTTTTCTATAGGAAGTTAAGAATTCTTCTTTCAAGTTCTATAAAAAATTGTGTTGAAATTTTGATGGAGATTGCAGTGAATCTGTAGATGGGTTTTGGTAATACAGCTATTTTCTCTATGTTAATCCTACCTATCCATGATCATGAGAAATCTCTTTCCATCTTTTTTTAAACACATTTTTATTAGATATTTTCTTCATTTACATTTCAAATGCTACCCCAAAAGTCCCCTATACCCTCCCTCCCACCCTGCTCCACAACTCACCCACTCCTGCTTCTTGGCCATGGCGTTCCCCTGTATTGGGGCATATAATCTTTGTAACACCAAGTGCCTATCTTCCCAATGATAGCCAATTACTCCATCTTCTGCTACATATGCTGCTAGAGACACGAGCTCAGTGGGTACTGGTTAGTTCATATTGTTGCTCCTCCTGTAGGGTTACAAACCCCTTCAGCTCCCTGGGCACTTTCTCTAGGTCCTCCATTGGGGGCCCTGTGTTTCATCCAATAGATGACTGTGAGAATCCACTTCTGTATTTGCCAGGCACTGGCATAGCCTCACAAAAGACAGCTATATCAGAATCATGTCAGCAAAATCTTGTTGGCATATGCAATAGTGTCTAGTATAATTAATATTTATACTTTGTGGAGTTGATCAAAACTTATTTTATTAATATATTACTGTTATATTCATTTATAATCTAATCTCTTTTTATGGTGTTCTTAGTGGTTTACTTATCATTAAAAAATTAGAACTCTATTATTACTGACAAAAGAAGAGAAAGTAAAAGAATTACAAGAGAGAACTCCCCTTTGCAACTCACATGGGATTGAACTCTCAATGCTTGAAAAGCTCAAGAAAGTGTCCCAGGTGCAATATCAGGGGCTTATGCTGCCCTGTCAGGTTGTGTTTTGAAGATTGTACTCATTCCTAATAGGCAAGCATATCATGCTGGTGTAAAGACCACTATTCATCAACATGAAACATTAGTTCAGAGCAAATATCTAACAAACTGAAAGGGAAGCAGGAAGGGATGTTCTCAACAAACATCTATGCACATTATACCTACTGTTCCCTGCAGTTCTTTGATCACTCCATTGTTTGTCCAAATGACTCTTTGAAGACTAGTAGAGAGGCTAGTGGATGAGGACTTCTGCTGTGAATTGGTATTTTACATTTCTGGTGCCATTAAATTCCAGTTCCTAGAAGAACATTAGTTGATGTGAGAGGAGAGGGGCTGGGATTCTTGGTGAAATAGGGGAAGTGGAGATTGTGACAAAGCTTCTCAATAATCCTACTTTCGGAGTGAGGGGGTGCTAAGAAGGATATACTTTTACATATACCTATTTGGGGCAGAGTGGAAATATAAGGCTTTGTTGGTGAAAATGCTGAGCAGAGAAACATTTTTCTTCCATTTGGTTACCTTAGGTTTCATGTCTTCTTCTGAGTCAATACTTTAGCTGAAGTCATTTTCAGCATTGGCACACAGGGTTTTTTTTGTTTGTTTGTTTGTTTTGTTATGTTTTGTTTTAACATGGTGGGCTGGACAGAACTGCTTTCATTGTCTTAATTGGCTTAGTGGAAGAGTCTTTTTATTTCTCTGGCAAAGAGAAGATGTTACTGAACATTATATTGTGTGCTCTGCCACAGTTTGCTAGAACAAGCTACATCACATGGAGAAGTAGTATCTGGCTAAAAACACTCTTGCTGTTGGTTAGGTTTATTCATATGTTGTCCAAGTGCCTCAGATCTTCTCTAGAGTCATCTTGTACAACTTCTTAATCATTGCCTCTTCTGCGACAAAATAGATGAGTGGTGAATTAATGTGTTTTGCAAGGAGATCTTGATTCAGGCACTATTGCCTCAAGACAATGATGTTGAGATGTTGAGATGGTCACCAGGATGACAGCATCAGCTCAATATTATCTATTATCTTCTCACCAATATTAATCTCTTCTGCACTGAAGAAATAGGTAGGACAGGGCTTCTCAGTGCTTCTTGTAGTGAAGTAACTGTAGAATGTGACAGTAGAACTCATGGTAACCAATCCTCAGTGGTTTATGGTGTAGCTCAGAGAAGTCTAACAGAAATGAAAAGATACTCTATTTTGGATTTGATCTAATGCCACTTGTGTTGTGTTAAACTGCTCCCCAAAATTGCAAGAAAATTCACATGTGTGCAAGTTAAAAACTGAGCAAAGCCTGTTGCCAGTTGGTTTTGATTGGAAAACAATTTTGACAGTGGCCAATGTCTGTGCAGAGAAACAGATTTGGGGCTTTTAGGATTCCCAGGAAAGGGGCCAAGGTAGGAGAGGGATAGGTGCAACACTGGGGAATGGTGAGAGAGACCAGGCCTGAGAGCTACAGAAGACTGAGAGATAGTCATCATGTAGATGCCAGGGAATGTAGCTGAGGAGCCTGCAGGTCTAGGTGGTGGAAGCAAATATAGAATATAGATTTTAATAAGTAATAACTCAGGAATATCAGAGAAGGGTACATCAGCTACATAGAATTTAGGAAGTTGCCTAACCATTGAGCTGTTTAAGGCATATCCAAATATAAATGGTGTGTGTGTGTGTGTGTGTGTGTGTGTGTGTGTGTGTGTGTGTGTGTCTTTAATTTGGGAACCCAGAACATTGGGGCAGGAACACGTGCTTACCACAACTGCAGCCATTTGAGTAGCATTAAATGATTTCAACTACATTACTCATGTCTTTTTACAACTTTCTCTAATTTCCCTAAAACATTAGATAGAAAGGTGTCTCAAAGAAAAAAAAAATTGAACCAAACAAAAACAAAGAAGGAAACTCTTCTCAGTACCTCCTCAGTGTCTCTTCAGATAAAATTTGTCAAAACAGAGCCTGAAGGAGTTCCTTTTTGTCAGGAAGCAAGGATAGACAGCTACTTTAAAAAATGATCATTCTCCAAGACCTGATCCACAATTTCTGGCATCACCTCACAATGAATATTTATATCACTTCTCTTCTAGAGAACTTTGTCCATTAGATAATTGTTGAAATCACCAAGATAAAGAATGTTATCATCTGGTCATTTACAACTTTTTTCTTGGATAGACAAAGGAAACTCTCATTTACCATGCTACTGAAATTATCCTTGTCATCATTGAAGGCTGTCTCTACACTGTTTCATCATCTCTAGGCTATGTCTGCCAGATAGTTATCAATTTCCATGGAATTGGTTCTTTAACTTTGATTCTGTAGGTGGAGATGATGAGATGCAGATTTCAGGAAATTTCCTTGGAAGCATGCCTTACATCTCTTTATCTAATTTAAATCTGTCAAATTGCTGAGGAAATTTGGCTAAGGTCTATTTCTCAAAAATATGGTTGAAGAAGAAAAGACATTGTACTGCACATGACACTCCAATAATAGGTTGAAATTAGGAATAATGTGGCACATGAAGTACAATAGTGTGGCAGTGATGGCTGGGTAAGTCTTCAGGGAATTATCCACGAACAGAATGACTGACTCCATGTTCATTATACTTGTCTGGACTTAAGTACAGCCACTAGTTACTTTTCAAAATCCCAGTTGTCAGCCCTAAACACATATATGGATGACCAGCACCAAATTAACTTAGCAACTTATATGTATAAATATGTTATACACATGTAACAATAATAATTAAATAATAAGAGTGCATAAAGTTGAGAAGGGGGAGTGGGACACAATGTTAGAGGGAGAAGAAAGAATAAATTTTGTTAGTAAAGTATTTTTACATGAAACTCTCAAAAAAATAAAATCTAAACATCCAAAACAAATCCAGTTTCGAATTAGAAGCAGCAATTTTGGGTGGGAGTGCTGTCAGGAATTACCCAGTTTCATCATTGGTTTCAATGTAAATCTACCACAAATTGGATTCACCTGAGTAGAGAACATTTACTGAATAAAACCTTGATTGCCTTCATTGATGTGGGAAGAATCACCAGGATTTTGGTCAGTACCTTCTGGCAACAGCTCAAATTAAGAGATGGTAGAAGAAAAAACATTTCATTTTCATTTTCATTTTTTGCATTAGATTGGGACTAATAAGGCACCTCACCTTGTGGCTTGAATAAGTACTGGTTCTCATCAAAGAGTGAGTGACAGATATTGTGGGACTACTCTGATTGATGCAACATTTAGCCTTAAAGATGTAGTAACTATTGGGTTCACAGGTTTTCTGGTGTGGCTAGGCCATTACTATTTTAAATATTTTTTTATTTTTATCCCCTTGATTTTGTTCCTCTAGATAAACCTGACTAAAATAGCCAATGATAGCTCATCAGGAAAAAAATAGATGAACTAAGAAATTCATTAGAAGAGTGGACAACTGCAGAAATATAGATTGTGAAGAGACAGTGCAGAGATTGTTTGATAGGTGCTGGCACTGCAAAGAATTGTGGTATTACCTTTGTTAGACAAACTCTCTTAGATATTATTAAGTGGAGCTTCCTTTACATTTTGGGGATGAGAGGCAAGAAATTTGTGGAGATTTTCTTGACTAAAGTAGCTATAATAAACTTATAATCCCAGGGCTCATTACTTGAAGGAAATGTATCATATCTTTCCAAAAGAGATTAAATTATTAGATCATAGCAACATTATGAAGTAGAGTGAGTCACAGGCCCTATGTGACTATCACACCTTCTATGAACTATTTCCATAGCAATGAGAAACATAAATCAACTTTCTTCTGCTGAAGAGCCAAGAGTTAAGTGGCCCCTAATGGTGGTACAGAATGAGTTGATATATGTAATAAAACAGACATGGAACTGATGATCTTTTTCTGTGTCGATTTCCTGTGCTCTGTCAAGATATTCAGAATAATTTGTGCCAATCAGATATTTTCAGCTATAATATCTACAACCAGTTTCCTTGATGTCAGACAAGCACCAACAGCTTCTAGACTCCCACTCGTCACTATTTCTTATAGCAATTACACCTACAGAATATAGTAGGAATCTTGTAAATTAAAATACTTTAACATAAGTTGCTGGTAGATTTTCTCTGTGAAAATGATCATGCCATTATGACTCAACAGAGTCACCTTGAAAACACTTTTAGGCTTGGGCATAGTCAGTGAGTACAGTGAGTAAACAGGCTTAGGTAAATGTCCTCAAGCTGAGATCATGGGTTCCTATGCATACATATGTATCGAGGGTATATTTTCTTCTCAGAGACTTAAGACATCATGGCACAAAAATGTTTATGTCCTGTTCCATCCTCTTTCATTCTTGTCATCAAATTTAGTTGGAAATAGCAGCCTACTCCACCTCTTTTGCCTTCACTTCATGATGCTCCTGGTGGAGCTATTTTCGCTGCCTCCTTTCCCTCCTATAGCTTAATTGCTCTGGCCAGGAATACTTTAAGGGAGTGAGTGGGTCAAAGTTTTGGAAACTGAGAGCTCTGTTACTAAGAAAAAGCAAGAGAAACAAGTGGTAAGGGAGGGAGATGGGACTCAGACTATTTCTGGTTCAGGTCTGTGCACTTCTCTCTTCTCTCATGTGGAGAGAAAGAAAACTGAAAGGGACCATCTTAGGTGTTACCTCTAGAGTGGCCTTGCTGAGGGAAGCTATTATCTCTGAAGATAGACTGAAAGTCTGAAATGTACCATTTGAGAATGAAGCCACTATTGCCACTCTTATGGAAGTGGTAAGAAAATTCTAGGTTTTCAAAGATTCTGGAGTGGGGGTCAAATTTCTACTTTAGGGGTGTAAATGAGTCTGAGTACTGACATGAGGAGTAGGAAAACTTGTTGGCTGGCATCTTAGACTTTGAGTGACAGGGCTATTTTGACTCAGACACCTCACTGGTAATAATGAGAAAAGACAAAAAGGAGCTTCTCGCTACACCATCCAGAATCAATGATATCCATGTTGGTGGGTGGAAACTAAAAGCAACTAAATAGAAAGGAACATGCTTATATTCTAAAAGTTATATCCTTCCTTCTAGGTTTAGTGATATTTCTTTGTTTGCCTTATTCTACTTCCTTAAGATATAAAGGAAAACTATTGGAGAGCATCCAGTTTTATCTTCATGAAATTTCGAATTAGTACGTCCTTGATGCACCCAATAATTCTTTGTGGACTATTAAATTTCTGTATGTTGTGAGATACCTAATAAAATTTTTAGATATACTGTTCATTAACAAACATTTCATTGCAAAACATTGAGAATTTTTAGCTTTTCTTTGTGTTGTTGATTTCTTGTTTCATGCTAAGAAATAGATAGTATTATTTCAATGTTCTTCAATTTTTACATAATTTTAATGAGTCACAACTCACATACTCTGCTTCAAAAAATGAGGTGAGAATACTTGAGATAAATGAAGTTCTGATTCAGTCACATGAATGCATCTGTGAAATTATTTATAACTATTTTGTATAGTTTGTAAACTCAGTTTTACTTATTATTCAAGATAAAGTATTAAATAATTAAATATGATATTTATGCATATACCTCCACCAACTTTTCTTAATAACATATATGTGTATAAATACTTTGATGTTGAGCATGTTGCTTATATCTTTCTAGTAGAACTTACTGTTATGTAATTATTTTTCTTTTTTCTTAACTTATTTTATTAGATATTTTCTTCATTTACATTTCAAATGCTATCCTGAATGTCCCCTATAAAATCCCCCCACCCTGCTTCCCTGCCCACCCACTCCCACTTCTTGGCCCTGGCGTTCCCGTGTATGGGGCATATGAAGTTTGCAAGACCAAGTGGCCTCTCTTCCCAATGATGGTCACTAGGCCATCTTCGGCTAAATATGCAGCTACAGACACAAGCTCTGGGTGTACTGATTAGTTCTTATTGTTGTTTCACCTATAGGGTTGCAGACCCATCAGTTCCTTGGGTAATTACTCTACCTCCTCGATTGGTGTCTCTGTGTTCTATCCTATAGATGACTGTGGGCATCCACTTCTATATTTGACAGGCATTGGCATAGCCTCACAGAGATAGTTATATCAGTGTCCTTTCAGCAGGATCTTTCTGGCATATGCAATAGTGTCTGTGTTTGGTGGGTGATTATGTGATGAACCCCCAAGTGGGGCAGTCTCTGGATGGTCCATCCTTTCGTCTTAGCTCCAAACTTAGTCTGTGCCACTTTTTTCATGGGTATTTTATTCCTTATTTTAGAGAGGAATGAAGTATCCACGTGTTGGTCGTCCTTATTCTTGATTTTCTTGTATTTTGGGGATTGTATCTTGGATATTGTAGGTTTCTGGGCTAATATTCACTTATCAGTGAGTGCATATCAAGTGAGTTCTTTTGTGATCGGGTTACCTCACTTAGGATGATATCCTCCAGATACATCCATTTCCTTAAGAATTTCATAAATTCATTGTTTTCAATAGCTGAGTAGTACTCCATTATGTAAATGTACCACATTTTCTGTATCCATTCCTCTATTGAGGGACATCTGGTAACCATAGCTGTATGGGTTCATTTCTGGGTCTTCAATTCTGTTCCATTGATCTACCTGTCTGTCACTGTACCAGTAACATGCAGTTTTTATCACAATTCCTCTGTAGTGTAGCTTGAGGTCAAGCATGGTGATTCCCCCAGAGATTCTTTTATTGTTGAGAATAGTTTTGCTATCCTAGTTTTTTATTATTCCAGATGAATTTGCAAATTCAGCCTTTTCTAATTCAGTGAAGAATTGAGTTGGAATTTTGATGGGTATTGCATTGAATCTGTAGATTGCTTTCAGCAGGATAGCCATTTTTACTACATTAATCCTACCATTCCATGGGCATGGGAGATCTTTCATTTTTTGAGATCTTCAATTTCTTTCTTCAGAGAGTTGAAGTTTTGTCATACAGATCTTTCACCTCCTTAGTTAAAGTCACACAAAGGTATTTTATATTTTTTGTGACTATTGTGAAGGGTGTTGTTTCCCTAACTTCTTTCTTCTCCCGTTTATCCTTTGTGTAGAGAAAGGCCATTGATTTGTTTGAGTTAATTTTATATCCAGCTACTGCACTGAAGCTGT
Organism: Mus pahari; assembly: GCF_900095145.1. Taxonomy (NCBI): domain Eukaryota; kingdom Metazoa; phylum Chordata; class Mammalia; order Rodentia; family Muridae; genus Mus; species Mus pahari. The sequence goes on along the minus strand of NC_034613.1, from coordinate 105,291,021 downwards.
TTATCAGGTTTAGGAGTTCTCTGTTGGAATTTTTTGGGTCATTTATGTATACCATCATCATATCATCTGCAAATAGTGAAATTTTGACTTCTTCGTTTCCAATTTGTATCCCCTTGATCTCCTTCAGTTTTGAATTGGTCTGGCTAGGAGATCAAGTAAATTATTGAACAAGTAGGGAGAAAGTGGGCAGCCTTGTCTAGTCCCTGATTTTAGTGGGATTGCCTTCAGCTTCTCTCCATTTACTTTGATGTTGGCTACTGGTTTGCTGTATACTGCTTTTATTATGTTTAGGTA
>NC_034613.1:105286897-105290283 GCF_900095145.1 Mus pahari | reverse complement strand
TCCATTTTATCCAGGTTTTCCAGTTTTGTTGAGTATAGCCCTTTGTAGTAGGATCTGATGATGCTTTGGATTTCCTCAGGATCTGTTGCTATGTCTCCTTTTTCATTTCTGATTTTGTTAATTAGGATACTGTCCCTGTGCCCTCTTGTTATCTATGTTGTTGATTTTCTCAAGGAACCATCTCCTGGTTTGGTTGATTCTTTGAATAGTTCTTTTTTTTCCCACTTGGTTGATTTCAGCCCTAAGTTTTATTATTTCCTGCCGTCTACTCCTCTTAGGTGAATTTGCTTCCTTTCATTCTAGAGATTCTAGGTGTGCTGTCAGATGGCTAGAGTATTCTCTCTCTAATCTCTTTTTGGCAGCACTCAGAGCTATGAGTTTTCCTCTTAGGACTGCTTTCACTGTTTCCCATAAGTTTGGGAATGTTGTGAATTCATTTTTTTTAAACTCTAAAAAGTCTTTAAGTTCGTTCTTTATTTCTTCCTTGGCCAAGGTATCATTGAGTAGAGTTATGTTCAATTTCCATGTGAATGTTGGCTTTTTATTATTCATGCTGTTATTGAAGATCAGCCTCAGTCCATGTTGATCTGATAGGAAGCATGGGAAGATTTCAATATTTTTGTATCTATTGAGGCCTGTTTTCTGACTGATTATATGGTCATTTTTGGAGGAGGTTCCATGAGGTGCTGAAAAGAAGGTATATCCTTTTGTTGTAGGATAAAATGTTCTGTAGATATCTGTTAAATCCATTTGTTTCATAACTTCTGTTAGGGTCCATGTGTCTCTGTTTAGCTTCTGTTTCCAGGATCTGTCCGTTGGTGAGAGTGGGGTGTTGAAGTCTCCCACTATTGTGTGAGGTGCAATGTGTGCTTTGAGTTTTACTAAAGTTTCTTTAATGAATGTGACTGCCCTTTCATTTGGAGCATAGATATTTAGGATTGAGAGTTCATCTTGGTAGATTTTACTGTGAAGTCCAACAGTGGCTATGTTTATGCTGCAGAGAATAAAACATGATAATTTCTCAATCTATGATGGAAATATGAAGAGGCTAGTTCTGATGTTAGTGAAGGATGGCAGCAGTACCAGTAGTAGCAGTGGCAACAATAGTGTACACAGCAGGAACAGCAGGGATAAAGGTTAGCAGGCAATAAGAGAATTTCCTTATATCTACTTATTGGACATTGTTAGTCACTGTGGAGAGAAAACAGAAAATCATGTGTATCTTGATTTCAGAGAAAATAAAATTGACAACTAGGTCTAATTAGTCACAATTAGTATTTATTTATATTTATATTTATTTATATATTACAATGGGCTATGCACAGACAAGTTGGTCTCCAGTCAAGTTGAGGTCTGAACCATGGTAGAACCAGATGGGTTGTAATTCCCACCTACATGGGACGAAGGTATTCCCTCATGTCTCCTGGATCCCTGGCCCTTGTCAAAACTACTGCCCCCACAGCCCCCACAGGAGAAGCGTGTGGCTAGTAGTCACATAGATAATGTCCCAAGTTTCAGACATTCAGGCTAGAGTCCTCCCAGTTACCTAGCAACAACAAGATAACAAGCCCACTATAAGAGGGGCTGCTTGGCCCCACCTTGCTCTCTCCCTCTTTCTCTCTCTTATACTCTCTAAGCTTATACCTCTCTCTCTCTCTCTCTCTTTTTAACCTTTCTTCCTCTCTAGCCTTTCTTCTCTCTCTCTCCTTTTCCCCTTCTCTCCTCTTGGCCATGGCTGGTTTCTCTCTACCTTTCCTCTCCCCCACTGCCTGGTACAATAAAGCTCTGAAACTATAGACTGTCTCTGTTCATCAAGGCCTACTGTGCTTGGAAGATGGGATAGGCTTTCTCGTAATGAGCAATGCCTAATCTCCCATCAGAAGGCTTTCCTGTACTCTAACCATGGACTGGACTAAGGACTCACCTGTGTGGAAGCCTCTCTCCCTCTGACCCCTTCCTGTTTCTCCAGGGCCAAGAGTGTCACCCGTAGTCCCCTATTACCGGGGGCTCCCCCTTGTCCATCTCCCGCCATGTGGGGTCAGTGGCTTCACACAGCCAGATGCCCACCCAGGGCTGAGTGGAAGGACAGCCCACCAGCAGACCTCTAATATCCACCTGCCCAGAGCACAGGAACTCTGGCCAGATATGGGCTCTCTCCCTCCCCCTCCTCCTCCCCTACACCTCCCATGCCCCACAATTTTTCCAAATATTTTCAGTTATAAGTATAGGAAATACATAGAAGAATGTATGTTTTATATAACATATAATAACAAGATTCACTTATTTTAATAGGCCTATATTAGACATTAAGAAGAGTAAATGGAACTTTAAGAACAACTTTATTTATTATATTGATAGTCTCTTGAATATTCTGACAAATATATGTATATAAATAATATATTTCCTAATTGTAATTACAGTATTACATTATTATAATTGATTATATAATTAAAATATAGATAATTATTTTTATTGTTGTACAACATGATTTGATTATATTCAAGTTCCTCTCTGCCAACTTGTTCCTGATCTTTTCCCCTTTCTTACATACCTAAACTTGTGTCTATTTGTGTCTTTTTTCATAACACATGAAAAACTTGTACTACCCAATAATCTTGGGTATGTTGTCTTCCAATAGAGCATGATATATATTATAACAGAAATAAAAGCAATTCTTTTTATAATATCTATATAATTTAGGGATATTTTATAAATCAAAAATATTTGTACATTTATTTTAATTCTTTAAATATTCAGTAATAAATAAAATAAGTGTTTCTTTCAAATATAAAATAAACAAAGACCTTACATTTGTTCAACTATTAGATAATTATTTCATATTAAAAAGCTATTATTTCATTTATCAATATTTACATCATCATAATATTGAACAAAATAGAGTTTAATTAATATCTGCAATTTACAAATTAATATATTTCCTCATTATTATGCATTCTCTCTGCTAAAAGCAAGATTAGTTTTAGAAGTAATGGTGCTGGATATTAATATACTTAACATCTAAGTATTTCTTTTTCTGGGGGGGGGGAGGAAAGGGTTTATTCGGCTTACATTTCCATATTGCTGTTGATCACCAAAGGATGTAGAACTGGAACTCAAGCAGGAACTGATGCAGAAGCCATGGAGGGATGTTCTTTACTGGGTTGCTTCCCCTGGCTTGCTCAGCCTGCTCTCTTATAGAATCCAAGAATACCAGCCAAGAGATGGTCCCACCCACAAGGGGCCTCTCCCCCTTGATCCCTAATTGAGGAAATGCCCCACAGCTGGATCTCATGGGGGCATTTCCCCAACTAAAGCTCCTTTCTCTGTGATAACTCCAGCTGTGTCAAGTTGACACAAAGCTAGCCAGTACAATTGACCCCTTGTCA
>NC_034613.1:105280635-105284766 GCF_900095145.1 Mus pahari | reverse complement strand
TTGAGTATAGCCTTTTGTAGTAGGATCTGATGAACATCTAAGTATTTCACAGCACTGAAAATATGAAAAAAAGCCTTGAAGGCACAGAAAAAAAAAACCTGGGCATAAAAGAATATGGTAAAGAATATTTTTCTTTATTTTTCATGTTACGATATTTTCAACTAAAACAAGCTTCCAGTAAGACACATTGTAAGTAAAGACAATGGTTCTTTAGAAATGCTATAATACAGATTAAGATGGTAGAATAATTTGAAATAAAGATAAAGAGGAAACTTCCTTCTAAATATGAATGCTGAAGCATGATAGAAGTGAGGCGTCAGCAAGATGAATGAACTTATGACAACACAATGGAGCAAAGTCAAAACTTTATTTTATAAACTTTTTTCTTTTGTAAAACAATTGTACATTCTAAATCTGAGAAAACTTTGGTATGTGAGTCATTCAGAGAGAAATAACAGGAAAAATGTAAGACATATAAAAAAGAATCATTTTGTATGCCTATTAATTAAGAGTCTAGGTAACAAAATGAATGGAATCACTTATCACTGTGATTGTAGATAGGAAAAACATACTTAAGATACTAAAGGAAGTACTTTTTTCTTTTTCTCCAGGGGCTCAGTTACTACCTTTCCAAAGTCAATATGCACTACTTACCAAAGAACCATAGCAAATAAATATTCATAAACATTGTAGATTCTTGTTCTTTATCTATAAAAAGCATGCTAACATCTTAGACTTTCCTGCTATATTAATATACCATGTAAATGTGCTCCAAACTGCATGATCTCTATTGATGTTGACCTAAACATTTTTGAACTTGATGTTCTGGTCAAGGTGTACCAATGGTATTAAATACAGCTCTACAAGGGGAAAGTAAATATCTGTGTCTCTGATATTTGATTTAGGAAGAGTGACCTAGTCTACTCACAATGCATCAGAACTACTATAGTTTCATAGGTAATGACACTCCATACTTTACCAGCATTGATCCAGTGCTTATAATTCAATCTCAGTTACCAAAATTATCAGTTACATACACTAGTTTACACACTGATCACAAGAACTCTGTAACTCAGTTTTGATGGTACACACCTCACACATACTATGATTATTCTACATATATCTCCACTTCACAAAATGCAGTGAAGATATATGTGTTCAATATACTTGTACCCTAGCCATATTTCATGGAGGTCTTTCAATCGTACAGTACTCTATGTTGCCTTGTTAGGTGGTATAGATCAGTGTCACTGCTTCTTAAATATTCCTGTATTCTAGAAATATTGTAAAAATAATTTCCCTTTCCCTTTATGACCCCAAGGAAAAATGAGATTAAAGGAATCCTATGAATCTTCAGCAACACCATAAATCATCATCAGTCGTTGTGGATATTTGGGGAAAAAAATCCCACTTTAGGCTCATAGGGAGTGGTACTACTTTAAAGGATTAGGACAAGTGGTCTTTTGGGAGTATGTATGGTCTCATTGGAAGAAAAGAAAAGCCCTAGTGGTAGGCTTTAAAGTTTCTGATGTTCAAGCCTGACATAGTGTCACTCTCACTTCCTGTTCCCTATGTATTGAGATGTAGAATTGTCAGCTTCTATAGTAACATGTCTTCCTGCTTGCCACCAAGCTTCCTACCATGACAAGAATGGACTGAAACTCTGAAGTAATAAACCCTTAAACAGTAAGCCAGACCCAATTAAATGCTTTTCATTACCAACAGAATACAAGAGATATAAGTGAAAAACCTCAGGTGTAGAAGATACTATTTAAGAAATCTATACCTTTGTCGAAGAAAAATTACATATAAAATGTTCCTGACACAAACAATCCAGGAAATCTGGGAATCTATTAAAAAATTAAACCTATGAATAAGACGAGTAGAAGTTCCAGAAAATATTTCAACAAAATTATAGAAGAAAAATGCCCCAACCTAAAGAAATGCCTATAAACATATAAGAAACTTACAGAATGTGAAATAGATTGGACCAAAAAATAAAATTATTCCACCATGTAATAATCAAAATATTAAATATACAGAAAAAAGAAAGAGTGTTAAAAGCCACAATGGAAAAAGGACAAGTAACACAAAGACAGACTTATCAGAATTACACCCAACTTCTCAACAGAGACTCAAAAACTCAGAGGGTTTGGCAGATGTCTTGCAGTCTCTAAGAGACCACAGATGCCAGACCAAACTACTATACCCAGCAATCACCATAGATGGAAAAAGCAAGATATTCCATAAGAAGACCAAATTTAAACATCTATCCACAAAAATATCTGTTGGAGTCAATCTCCTCCCAAATAAGCCCGAGCAAATGAAAACACATACAGTTATTATTATTACATGCTGTGTGCCTAGACTGGGCAGATCTACTGCTACACTACCATCTTCCACAACTTATGAGACCCCTTATAACTTGCAGTTTCTCTAGGTCATATATACTTCTGCTCTGTTTTTTTTCCTTCTTCCTTCTTGTCTGCATCCTCTCCCTCTTATATTCTCTCCTTCTTCTCTCCCCCACCTTCTGCTCCACCTTCCATTTTATCTACCCAATTATCAGCTCTCCTTTATTTTACAAATTAAGGTGGGAAGCAGGTTTACAGGAAATCACCTGAGTTCTGACTTATTCCTTGTTCCCAACCATTCACAGAAGAACAGAATTAACATCAAACATAATGAGCCCCAGGGCTATCCACAATATTTCCCCCTTTCTGTTCAATTAAAAGTCTATTTTATCTCAGATATAATTGAGCATAACTATTACTATTTTTTAATTTGTAAAGTACAGGAGACCTAACACCCTAACAAATATCATGTTTGTTAATTAAACAGAACCTCTGTCATCTATCCTTATTTAAAAGACTTACAATTCTACATCTGCTATGTCTTGGCTTTAGATTAAATGCCATCTGAAAACCATCCTCTCAAAACTGTTCCTCTCAAAATAAAAAGTCTGGGTTGACTAGGAGACTATGTAGTTTGTCATCCCCTTCTGAAATCCAAGAACAACTGATATTAACTGAAAATATATAGAAAGCCTAAAACAGTTTCCAAAACTTAGCCAATCCATAGAGTCTGCTGATCACCTGGACAGTCCCTTACTTCAGCATGCTGGAACATTGGTCTTCAGCCTACTGGCCAGGGTCATCTGACAGACTTAGAGAAACAGGAATATTAAGGACTACCCTACTTTGTCTCGGCAAAATCAAGCTGTCCTAACCTGTAATTGTGTCCTTTCTTTGGGCAGTATTATATCTATAGATGAAATGAGGCAATTACTGCTTAGTGGCTGTTTTGCCACAACTGGAATAACTCAAAGATGCTCAGTTTCTTCTTTGAATCCAAGACAGGAAAAACTGGCAGAAGCAGACTCTTCTCAACAAAAAATGAATAAATAACATTCAATATCACATTCTGTGGACTTTTGACCTTTTTGAAAACCAACTATGTGAAGTAATCTAGACTGTTGTCTGTTAACTCCTCTCAGCCATTTCAAATTACAATAACTGAAAACACCCTAACGACTCAGAACCATGAATTTCCTAGTTGGCCCTTAACTCAGAGCCTTACACATCTCAGATCTGTTTATAATAGCAGCAATAGAAGACTGGGTCAAAGCCCTGTACTTCAAAATTTTTAGTACCAAAGAAAACCTATAATAACCACCCCTAGCCCCAAAGCTTTGGGAACTGGGACGATGACTCTTTATAACTTCTTCAAGCTGAATATGGGTGTTGAGACATTTTTGAAGGGAGGGGGAAGGGTAGGGAAATGGGGGAGTTAGTTGACCTTAAGAATGCCACAACAATGATTGTATTAGTCTCTGATGTCTGTGTCCTGACTGGATCCAGATGAAAAAACCAAGACATCAGGAGTTCAGGCAGCTCAGTTCAGCATGTCTGATGATGATATTCACCAAGGCTGTAAATTCTGTAAAATATAAATCTTAAAACAAAGTTTTAGCATCAAGATAAACTTTTTGTTTCATTCTCTGGAATCTAGTTCACAGGGGGGCTTCCTCTATCAAATCTGATCCATATAACTCTGGAAGTTGTAAATATGTTAATCACCTTTTCTAAAAACACAAAAACAAAACCTTTTCCTCAAATCAGCATATCCTTC
>NC_034613.1:105244710-105279031 GCF_900095145.1 Mus pahari | reverse complement strand
CCCCCAATGGAGGAGCTAGAGAACTTATCCAAGGAGCTGAAGGGGGCTGCAACCCTGTAGGTACAAATGCAACATGAACTTACCAGTAACCCCTGAGCTTGTATCTATAGCTGCATATGTAGCAGAAGATGGCCTAATCGGCCATCATTGGGAAGAGAGGGCCCTTGGTCTTACAAAGTTTATATGTCCCAACACAGGGGAACGCGGAAGCCAAGAAGTGGGAGTTGTTGGGTAGGGGAACAGGGGCAGGAGGGAGGGTATAGTGAACTTTCGGGATTGCATTTGAAATGTAAATAAAGAAAATATCTAATAAAAAATAAATACCTGTTCATAGCAGGTGATTATCAGTGTTCTCTCTACTTGGAGTCAGTGACTAATATTCCCTATCTGGTTTTGAACTGCAGGTGAAATTTCCCATCTTTAGGTACTACACCTACTTATAGGAGGCAGTTTATCAAACCAGGATTTAAATCCAAAATTCCTGTGGAGCTCACTTTAGACAGAATATGAGTATGTTGTAAGTCTTGTTATAGCAATATATCTTCATACTGTCTTTAAAGCCTTGTCTCAGCCTTGTCTGGTCTCAGAACATCTGTTTTTGAAGCAGTGACATTTAATTGTTCTGAGGAAGAGAACTCTCCTGGTCTGGAATTGGGGCCTGAGAGAACCCAACCCCCCCCCCCCCAGGAGATATTTTTTTTGGCAGGGTATTGCCCCATTTGTCTGTTGTTGCTCTACATACCCTAGTCAAATGTAGGCCTTTACCACACATTTTACAAGTTCCATAAGGAATAGGCCTCGTTTGGTATTACTTTGTTTTTTCCTGCAATCATTTCTGAGGTGACCTCACTCACCACAATTAAAACATCTGAAATATTTGGTGATTACTAGGTGTCTACTGGAAGCTTCTCCTATTACAGTCACATCAGGTGAGTGAGATCCAACATTAGTTGTATATCTAATCCAGTGTCTAGTAGCAGCTTCTCCTACTACAGTCATATCAGGTGAATGAGATCCAAAGCCAGATGTATATCTAATCCACTCTTCTATTGATGCTGACCTTGTCCTCAGTAGTCTGATTATTTCCTTGCATTTAGCATTTGCATTTTCAAAAGACTTAATTATTGCCTTTCTTGCTGATGAATCTGATATACTTCTTTCCACAGCTGATATTAACCTTTGTAAAAAGTCAGGGAAGGTTTCTTGTGGACCGTGTATGACTTGAGTAAATGGTTCAAGTCTTTTCCCTGATTCTGCTACTTTGTCACAGGCCTTTAAGACTGACAATCGACACAATGCCAGAGTTTCTTCATCATATACAGCCTGTACCTCTACCCCAGAAAGCAACCTTCACCAAGCATGTGGTCTGTGGAAATCTCTCTACCCCTAGCTCTATTTTGTTGTGCTATCTCCCTCATGTCGTGTCTCCACCATGCAAGACATTGTAAATTTGCAGCAGGTCCTTGTATTTCTTTTGCCATACCCTTCCACTCCTGGGGGATTGATTATTCTGTTTTTAATAGCCCAAGAGGTCAGGATTTGTTTTACAAATGGTGAATGCATTCCAAAATTAGTGACACTTTCCTTAAATGTTCTCAGATCTAACACATCCACAGGTTGACATTCAAATTCTTAATAACCCTGTGAATAATCATCATCTGGAGATCTTTCTTGTATATGAACTGGATAGACTAAATTTGTTTTCTAATAAACTTTGGTTCGCTTTCTCTGATTTTATCTTCTATCTCTACCTGAGTATTTCCCTTAATTGAAGTTTAAAATTCCTCCCTTAAGGTCTCTGACAATGCTTCATATCTTTCCTTTTGTCACTCTTCCTATTCCACTTTCTCCTTCTTCTCTCTTCCCTATCTTCTGCTCCACCTTCCCTTTTATCTGCCAAATCATCAGCTCTTCTTTATTTTACAAATTAAGATCCGAAGCAGGTTTACAGGAAATCACCTGAGTGCTGACTCATTACTTGTTGGAAACCACACACTGGAGAATGGAATTAACATAAAATATAAATAGCCCCAGGGGTATCCACAACACTATCCTTAGAAAACATACTACAAAGAAGACTTTAACCCAAGGAGGTTAACTGACTAAAGAGAGCAACGAAATAAATAATTCTGAACCAGCAAAACCAAAACAAATCACACATAGGAGCTCATGTGTATATACACACAACACACACACACACACACACACACACACACACACACACACACACACACCATCACCACCATAATCAAAATAACAGGAATTAACAATCATTTATCACTGATATATCTCAACATCAGTGAATGCAATTCCCCCAGTAAAAGACACAGGATAAATAAACAGAATCCCTCATTGTGCTGCGTACAAGAAACATACCTCAGCATCAAAGATAGATATTACCTCAGAATAAAGGGCTAGAAAAAGATTTTCAAAGCAAATCAACCTAAGATGCAAGCTAGAGTATCCATTCTAATATCTAGTAAATAGACTGTCAACCAAAATTAATTAAAGAGATGGGAATGGCTATTTCAAACTCATCAAAGGTAAAATCTCAATTCTGAAAATCTATGAGCCAAATGCAAGGATATTCACATTTGTAAAAGGAACATTACTAAAGCTCCAATCATGTCCTGAACCCCACACATTAATAATAGGATATTTCAACACCTGACTCTCATCAATGGACAGATAATGCAGACAGAAACATAGCAGAGAAATGCTGAAACTAACAAATTATCTACAAAGAATTTTGTGAAAAGATATTATGAATCAAGCAACTAGTAAATATCTACAAAGCCTTTTGTGAAAAGACACAAAACAGAAAACATCAGTACTTAGGCAATCTCTCTATAATCCATAATCATCACCTAATTATTCACTAGCCTAGAAATGAATTCAATTTACAAGTTCATCAGCACGTGAATGGATGAACAAAATATGATACAAAAAATAACAAATAGTATTCCAAAAGAAGAAAAATTTGCCATTTGTGACAATACAGAAAAATATGGACATTATTACATTTAAACCAGCCAGATGCAGAAACAGAAATATTGTGTGATCTCACATATATGAACCATAAAGTGAACCTACAGAAACAGAATACAGAACAGTAATTTTCAGAAGAAAGGAGGAGAAGAAAACAAACAAACAAACAAACAAAAAACAAACAAAAAAACCAGTCTCAACTAACCTGGACCACGGGGAGGTCCCAGAGACTGAGATACCAACCAAAGATCATATGTGACTTGTTGGAGGCCCCTGACATATAGAAAATAGTGAGCTATCATGCTTGACTTCAGTTGGAGAGGATATATCTTATCCTGTAGAGACTTGATGCACAATATTTGGGAGAAATTGAGGAGGCTGTGTCTCAGAGGTAAAAGGGAAGAAATATGTGTGGAGGAACTCTTAGAGGGATACCAGTACGAAGGGTCAACAACTGGGATGCAATTAATTAATTAATTAACTAATAAATTAATTGTTTTAAAAAAGTTATGGCTATTATAGATTATTTTTCATCCTGGATAGTACTCTACTTTTAAAAGGTTAAGGGGTATTTTGCCTTTTGTTTGATAATTGTTCATATATAGTCTCATTTTGCTAAATGGACATAGTTTCAAAGTACTCTCTAAATATTTATCTTTATGCCCTTACACTTGCAGGACTCTCAGTCCTCATAGGAGAAATGTCTCTCTTCAGAATACAGTGGTTAATATAAAGATTCACAACAGGTCCAATTGCCAAGAGCAAGTAACTATAGAGTGTTTTACCAATCTAGAGAATTTTCAATCTTTTTTATTTCCTTAAATAAACAGTCCATCCCTCTCTCTTGTGTTTTCTCCTACTATGCTAAAGACAATTCTCTTAGTACTCAACCATAAACCTGTGGGGTTTGCTTCCATTTAATTATTTGGCCTTTGCCTGCTACAAGTACTTGAACTCATCCATGTAGCATACATTGTAAAAACCTCCACTGGATGATTCAAATTATGTACAACACTGAATTCTAAACAAATTTCATTTCCGTACATGCTGTGAAGCCTTACTCTTTCCTACAGGAGTTACTCTGTCCCTGGGGATCTTTTGGAATTTTTTTTTTGAGACTGTGGCCATTTTTTAAAAATTAAGGTTTGTATTTGTTTACATCTCAAATGATATCCTACTTACCAGTTAGCCCTCCACCAACCCCCATCCCACATCCCCCCTCCCCTTTTCCTGTATAAGGGAGCTCCCCTCCACACCCACCCTCTCCTGTCAGCCTCAGCACTCCAGCACTCCCTTCCTTTGGGGCATCAAACCATCTTGGGATCAAGGGCCTCCCCTCCCATTTCTATTAGACCAGGTCATCCTCTACTACATATATATCTGGAGTCATGGATCCTGTCAGGTTCACTCCTTGGTTTGTGGTCTATTGTCTGGGAGAACTGGGTGGGAATCCCAGCTTATTTTGTTCTTCCAGTGGGGCTTCAATCCACCACTACTCCTCCAGTCCTTCTGCCAGTTCCCTCACCAGGTTCATTGAACTCAGTCTGATAATTGTCTCCAATTGGTCAGTTGCTGGCTGGACTTGCCAAAGAAGCAGTACACTAAATCCCTTTCAGCAAGTGCCTCTTAATTGACACTTTGTGGCCATTTTCAAATACAATGAATGTTACCTAAACAAAATACAAACAAATAAACAAACACTTCAATACTATGACATCTTTGGCAAAATTTGAGTGACCTAAGTGCCTGTAGAATCAGTGTTGCATCTAATGCTGATGGTATGCAAAAAATGATTAATCTACCAAGTATGAGGAAGTGTAAGGGAGATAGGAGGAATGATACAATAGTGCCTGATACTACTCAGAATAGTCACTGTATTCAAAATGATGATTTCTGTATTTGTGAAGTTTTAGATTTAATAATTTTAATTCCAAACTGAATACATGTAAATGAAAATATAAAGTCAAACCAAAATAAGTAAGACTAATATGTGTTTTTGATAATTTATATTCAATTTTCAAGGTTTTCTTTTTTGATTGTTAAACTGTAAACTTCATTAATAGAATATCTGAATATCCTTTGTTTTTCTGTATACTTTCTTGATTTAGTGACTCATTTATATCTTTCATTCTTCCATATCTTTTATTACTATCCTCTCCCCACCTCCCGAAGCAAGCCCTGATAATTTTTACCCTTTCCCATTTCATAGCTCCTATATTCTACTACAGTATCCTTGCAAGAGCTTCTCCCCAACACCCCACATTATCCCTTGCTATTTCCCTGGCTTCTTCAGTTCCTCAGAGTTTTATCCTCAAATCTAAAGAGTTGCAGCTTATGTTTTCTTTTTTAAAAGATGTTTTCTGGACTTCCTTAAAACAATTAATTTGTGTTATTTGTTAGACAAATTATAGTATTCTTTACTTAGGGTTAGTTTCTAGAAAAGTATTACTTTATTAGAAATGCAATATTTACTTTAATTTTATATTTTGTTCTTCCTGCATTTACATCTGCATTTTAAAGACATAGCATTTTATTGAGTTTTTATTAACAATTTTAATTGAATATAATTGCATCATTTCCCCCCATTTCTGTCCACCATCCATCCACTCCCATGTCTCACAACCTGAACTCATCCATCACAAACTAATGACCTCTTTTGGGTTAATAGTTTTACAGATGTGTAGAAATGCATAAATATAAAAATACAACCTGTATTTTATAAGTTATATATACAAATCTGTCTATTGTGGCTTATGTGTATCTAATTTCAAGGCTAACCAGTTTTTAATTAGATAATAATTAAAAGATCATCCCTGGGAAAGGCTAATTCTTAGTCCCTCAGCAGCTATTAATTACATGTAGTTATTTATGTAAAATTGGGCCTTCTTGAGATCTCTCCATCTTACGTTATCATGTGAATTTATAGCATCACTGTTCAGTATTTGTTTAAATATAATGAATGAAGATTCTTTGTCATTTTTAGGAGATGGAATATGAAGCAGAATCTCTTGTCCGCTACTCTTACAATCTTTTCATCTATTCTTCAAAGACATTATTCCCTAAGCAGTAAGTGGACAAGATGTCCACTTAGAAGTATCTATTGGACTGTGTTCTACCCAAACGTCTGAACTTTGAATTATGACCTGCATTGGTTTTCTGTAATAGTCTCCATTTGGTGTAAATAAAAGCTACTTTGATGTGGGTATGAGCGAAATATGTCTGTGGCTATGAGAATGTTTTACAAGTTGAAAGCCTCCTTCCTGTGGTCTAGGTTTACCAGAAAGTACTATGAAAACTGCCAAGAGAGGGAAGAAATAAATAATACTATCCAACTGTGACACCTATAAACCAAAACTATTACTAACATGGCAAGGTATCTCCAAAAGTGCAGTAGTAGCACTAAAACCTTGTTGGGGTCTCCTACCTCCACTGATCACTCTCCCTCTAAACGTTATATTGCTCCCCCTACAGGCGCACAAAATAGCTACGGAGAGGACCTCCCCAGATCTCCCAGAATGCAGCATCCTCGGACCTCCTACTATCTTTCGGACCTCCTTGATCCTTGGACCCACCTACAATTGGACCGCCGTGGCAGCTTCAAAGAGACTCAAGGGCAGGCTGGGAATCTTTCCTTGTACTTAAGCAACTCCAATTATTAAACTGCGGAGCTCTGATCAGTGAAATGACAGGGCATTCATTTTCCTTTCCCAGCCTATTCTCTTTTAGGATGCTCAAGCCCTTCAGTACGGACCCAGACCAGAGTGTTCCTGCGGGCACGGGAACACTCAAAACATGGATAGTAACCAAAAGTTATCTAGTTGCACTTAAGACCCACGCAATAGGAAGTAAATCATGCATGCTACTAGAAACATAGCCAACTATTCAAGGCTAGTGAAAATATGGATCATAGAAAACAGACTACCATCACTTTAATACATCTATATTTTAATGAAACAATTAGCTATTTTTTTCCATTGCTTAAAGACTGGTTTTGATTGAGAATTTTTTTTTTCCTGTGGATGAATGTAAGAATATTTTTTTCCAGAAGTGTAGCATATTTAGCTGTAATAACAAGGCATTACCATAGTCTCTGTGAAGTTCTGTAAGGTGAGAAAAGTATTGCAAAATAATCGATGCAATCTTTAATGGCTGTATTAGACTTTTTTTTTATTACTGTTAAGAGACATTATGGCCATGGCAACTCTTTTTTTTTTTTTTTATTACTAATTAACTTACTTATTTACTTGATATTCTGATTGCAGTTTTCCTCTACCTCCTATTCATCCAGGCTCTCTCTTTTACCTCACCTCCCTATTCTACCTTCCCATGGATATAAACCCACCTTGGCATATCAAGTTGCAATGGGACTAGTAACATCTTCTCCTATTGAGACTATACAAGGCAGAGCAAGCTTCTGTAAGGCAAAAGATACTGTCAATAAGACAAAGAGGCCACCAACATATTGGGAAGAGAGGCCCCTAGGTCTCGAAAACTTTATATACCCCAGTTCAGGAGAATGCCAGGGCCAAGAAGTGGGAGTGGGTGGGTAGGGAAGCAGGGCGGGAGAAGGGTATAGGTAACTTTCAGGATAACATTTGAAATGTAAATAAAGAAAATATCTAATAAAAAATTTGTTTTGTTTACCCCATTCTTTTTTTTTTTTTTTATTATTTTCTTTATTTACATTTCAAATGCTATCCCGAAAGATTCCCATACCCCTCCCCCCACCTCTGTTCCCCTACCCACCCACTCCCACTACTTGGCCCAGGCCTAGCCTTGTGCTAGGTCATATGGAGTTTGGGAGACCAAGGAGCCTCTATTCCCACTGTTGGCCGATTATTCTTAACTGGGTTATGGGCTTTGTTAGTGTCTAATTTGTTGAATTCTTTACATATTTTGTATAACAGCTCTCTGTTGGATATTTGCCCATTCTGTAGGTTCCCATTTTGTCCCTTTTACAGTGTCCTGTCGCTTATAGAATCTCTATCATTACATGAGGTCTTACTTATTAACTGTTGATTCTAGTGCCTGAGCTGTTAGTGTTCTGTACTGAAAATTGTCTCCTGAGCATGTTCAAGCTTATGCTCATCTTTTTCTTCTACTAGATATAATTTATCTGCTTTTATGTTGAGATCTTTGATAAACGTGGACTTGAATTTTGTGTAGAGTGATAGAAATGGATCTGTTCATGGTCTTCTACATAGGGACATTGAGTTAGGTCAGGAACATTTGTTGAAGATGCCTTTTCCCCCCACCATTGTATAATTTTGTCTTCTTTGTCAGAATTAAGAGTGATTATATTTGGCCATTTAATTTGATTTCATTGATGATATTGTCTATTTTCGTGCCAACACTATGAACTTTTTATTACTATCTCTCTTTAGTAGATCTAGAAATGATGAATTGTGATAAACATAAAAGTGCTTTTATTGTACAGGATTGTTTTAGCTATCCTCTGTTTTTGTTTATAAAGTTGTTAATTTTTCTTTCAATGTTTGTAATTTTGTTGGAATTTTGATGGGAGTTGCATTGAATCTGTATTTTTGTAAGATGGACATTTTTAAAAATACTAATTCTATGGATCCATGATCATGAGATATATTTCCATCTTCAGATATCTTCCTCAGTTTCTTTCTTCAATGACTTGAAATACTTGTCATATAGAATTTTCACATTCTTGGTTAGGATTACATCAAAATCTTTTATATCATTTGTGACTATTATTAATGGTATTGTTTCTCTAGTTTCTTTGTCAGCCCACTTATTGTTTATATAATGAACTGCTACTGATTATTTTTTACTTAACTTTGTATCTAGCTCCTTTGCTGAAGGCATTTGTCAGAAGTAGGAGTTTACAGGTAGAACTTTGGCATCATGAATACATACTACAAGATTATGTACGAAGAGAAATATTTGACTTCTTCAATTTCAGTTTGCATCCCTTTGATATTCTTTGGTTATCTTATTGCTCTATAAAAATCTTCAAGTACTACATTGCTTAAATAGGTAGAGGGTGGACAGCTTTGTTTTATCCCTGATTTTAGTTGGTTTATTTATTTTTCTCTCAATTTAATTTGATGTTGGCTATCATCATGTTATATATGGCCTTTATTATGTTTAGGTGTATACCTTGTATCCTGGATCAGTCTTTAGACTTTTATCATGAAGAGTTACTAGATTTTGCCAAATGCTTTTCAGCATTGAGATGATCAAGTGATTTTTATTCAGTTTGTTTCCATGGAGGAGTACATTGATAGATTTTTGAATTTTGAATCATGCACGCATCTCTAGAATGAAGCATACTTGATCAAGGTGTATGATACTTTTAATGTGTTCTTTTATTTGGTTTGTCAGTATTTATTGAGTATTTTTGTGTCAATGTTCCTAAGATAATTCACACTTAAATGGTTTTTCTTTATTGAGTCTTTGTGTGGTTTAGGTATCATGGTGACTGTGGTTTCATAGAATGAGTTTGACAGTGACCTTTTGTTTCTATTTTGGGGAATAGTTTGAGGAGTATTGGTATTAACTGTTATACTAAAGTCTGGTAGAATTCTGCACTAAAATCATCTGGCCCTGTGCCTTTTTTTAGTTGTTAGACATTTAATGAAGTTTTCTATTTCCTTATGGGTTATACATTTATCTGTATATTTTATGTGATCTTGATTTAACTTTGTTATGCAGTATATATCAAGTAAACTATCCACTTTGTTTGGTCTTGATAGTTTTGTA
Organism: Mus pahari; assembly: GCF_900095145.1. Lineage (NCBI taxonomy): Eukaryota > Metazoa > Chordata > Mammalia > Rodentia > Muridae > Mus > Mus pahari. The sequence goes on along the minus strand of NC_034613.1, from coordinate 105,269,311 downwards.
GAGTACACGTTTATGATATAAGAGCTAATGATTCTTGTGATTTCTTCAGTGTCTGTTGTTATGCCTCACCTTTTCCTTTTGGTTTTCATGGTTTTGTATTATGTTTGTGCCTATCAGTTAGACTGGATAACGTTTGGTCTGTTTTGTTGATTTTCCCAAAGAATCAGCTTTTGGTTTCCTTGAATCTTTCTTTTGTTCACTTTTTCTCTAATTTATTGATTTCAGCACTGAATTTGATTATTTCTTAAAATCTACTCCTCTTGGGTATATTCACTATTTTCTTTCTAGGGCTTTCATGTGTGCTTTTAAGTCCCTACTATGCAATCTCACTAATTTCTTCATGTAGGCACTTAGTGTTATGAATTTTCCTTGTAGCACTGTATTTGGGGGCGGGGGGGTGCTAGGAAGTAATTTTCTATTAATCATACCATGTGTTTACATCTCAAATGATATCCACTAATTTCTTCATGTAGGCACTTAGTGCTATGAATTTTCCTTGTAGCACTGTATTTGGGGGCGGGGGGTGCTAGGAAGTAATTTTTTATTAATCATACCATGTGTTTACATCTCAAATGATATCCAACTTCCCTGTTACCCCTCCACAATCACTCCATCCCACATACATCCTCTTCCAGCTCCCTGTTGCCTCTATGGGGATGCTCCCCTACCTACCTACCATCTTCTGTCCTCCTTCCAGCACCACTTTATACTTGGGCATCAAACTTCCACAGAACTAATATCCTCTCCTCTAATATCAGACAAGGCCTCTGCTACATATATATCTGGAGCCATGGATTCCTTCCTGTACACTCCTTGGTTGGTGGTCTAGTCCCTGGGAGCACTGGGTGTTCTGACCAGCTGACATTGTTCTTCCTAGTGGGTTGCAGTTCCCCTCTGTTCCTCCAGTCCTTCTGTCAGCTCCCCCACAGAGGTCTCTTAGCTCAGTCAGAGGGTTGGCTCCAAGCATCCACATTTTTCAGTTGCTGGAAGAACCTCCCAAGGAACAGCCACAGAATGTTCCTATCACCAAGTACCTCTTGGAAACAGCAACAGTGTTGGGTTTGATATCTGCAAACAGGGTGGATCACCAAGAGGGGTGATCCCTGAATGTCCCTTCCTTCATTCTCTTCTCCATTTGTGTCCCTGTCTTTCCTTTGGAAAGGAACATTTCTGGGTTAAAAACTTTGAGATGAGTGGGTGGCCCCATCCCTTGACTGGAGGGCCATACCTATATACTATGGGTGGTCTCTACAGGTTCTATCTCCCATTCTCTGCTAAAATCCTCCCCATTGGATTCTGGAAGCCTCTCCCTTCTCTGGTGTCTGGCACATTCTGGAGGCTATCCCTAGCTCCTCATGTCCCACTGATGCATATTTTTTATTTGATTTTCTGACCCTCTGGACATCCCTTCCATCCCCTCCAGTATCTGATACTGCCCCACTTTATTTCCTCCCGGTATTAGTCAGGGTTCTCTAGAGTCACAGAACTTGCAGATAGTCTCTATATAGTAAAGGAATTTATTGATGACTTACAGTCTGCAGTCCAAATCCCAACAATGGTTCAGTAGTAGCTGTGGATGGAAGTCCAAAGATCTAGCAGTTGCTGAGTCCCACACAGCAAGAAGGCAAAAGAGCGAGAGCCCGACTCCCTTCTTCCAATGTCCTTATATGGTCCCCAGCAGAAGGTGTAGCCCTGATTAAAGGTGTGTGTCACCACACCTTTAATCCCAGATGACCTTGGACTCAGAGATCTCCCTGTCTTAATCTTCTGGATTCAATCACCACTGTGTCTCAAGATCTCCATACCAAGATCCAGATCAGAAACTTCTATCTCCCAGCTTCCAAATTAGGTTCACTGGTGAGCCTTCCAATTCTGGATTGTAGTTCATTTCAAATATAGTCAAGTTGACAACCAGGAATAGCCACTACACTCCCCTTCCTTTCTCCCTCTCACGTCTCCTCTCCCTCTACCTCCCATGATCATCCTGTTCCTCTGTCAATGCAGACCTGAAGCATTCACTGTGGAGAGCTGCGTGTGCAGCACCTTAAAATGGCGCTGGCTTCCGCCTCCCACCATCTAGAGGGTGAGCGCTCTCTGGAGTAAACAACTAAGGCTTACGATCTGGCTTGCTTCCCTGTGCATGTACCTATCCGCTTTGCCCATGTGGCTCCCTGGGGTTGGTGTGGTTGAGAGTACTTAAGTGTGGGATGAGTGTTCCCCAGGAAGAGAAGAATCAGTCAGTCAGAAAGGTCAGAAGTCAGAAGAATCAGTCAGTCAGAAACATCAGTCAGAAGAATTAGTCAGTCAGAAAGGTCAGAAGATTATTCAAGTTTCCTGAATAAACTGTATAAGGAAGAGTTCCTGTGTTGCATCTTCCTTGCTGGCGAGGTGGACACGACAATTCACAACTTGGTCTTCCTTATTTCTAAGCTCCATATAGCCTGTGGGTTGTATGTTTATAGCAGCCTTATTTATAATAGCCAGAATCTGGAAATACTTCTGAAATTCCTCAACAGACGATTGGATACAGAAAATGTAGTACATTTACATAATGAAGTACTAATCAGCTTTTAAAACAATGACTTCAATAAATTTGAAAATGGATGTAACTAAAAATACCATACTGAGTGAGCTGATCCAGGCACAAAAGAAGATACAAAGAACATACTGATAAGTGGGTATATTCCCAAATACTCACTGCCCACAATACAGCACACAGACCATATGGAGCTTAGCATTGCTTTCACTTTTTTTCCACTTTAAAAATTAACAATTTAATGTACTGATATACTGAGTAAATCTATAGTGTAGTGCTAACAATAACAATAATTACACCATAGAGAATTACCCTGGTTTAGATTGGTTAACAAGTAACAAAATGTCTGCCACAAGTAATTTTTATTTTTTTGAAAATTTTTTGAAAAGTTTTATTAGATATTATCTTTATTTACATTTCAAATGTTATCCCCTTTCCTCTCTGAAAATCTCCCATCCATTTCCCCCTCCCTCTGCTCCCCAACCCACCCACTCCCACTTCCTGGCCCTGGCATTCCCCTATACTGAGGCATAAATTCTTCACAAAACCAAGGGCCTCTCCTTACATTGATGACAAACTAGGCCATTCTCTGCTACATATGCGGATAGAGACATAAGTCCCACAATGTGTTTTCTATTATTGGTGGTTTAGTCCCTGGGAGCTCTGAGAGTACTGGTTAGTTCATATTGTTGTTCCTCCTATAGGGCTGCAAACCCCTTCAGCTCCTTGGGAACTTTCTCTAGTTCCTTCATTGGGGAACCTGTGCTCCCTCTAATGGATGAGTATGAGCATCCACTTCTGTGTTAGTCAGGCACTGGCAGAGACTATCAGGAGACAGCTATATCAGGCTCCTGTCAGCAAGGTCTTGTTGGCATCTGCAATAGTGTCTGGATTTGGTGGTTGTTTATGTGATGGATCCCCAGGTGGGGCAGTCCCTGCATCCCCAAGTGGGGCAGTCTCTGGATGGTAATTCCTTCAGTCTCTGCTCCACACTTTGTCTCTCTATCTCCTTCTATGGGCATTTTCTTCCCCATTTCTAAGAAGGATCAAAATATCCACACTTTGTTCTTCCTTCTTCTTGAGTTTCATGTGTTTTGCAAATTGTATCTTGGGTATTCTGAGCTTTTGGGCTAATCAATGAGTGTATATCATGTGTGTTCTTTTGTGACTGGGTTACCTCACTAAAGATGATATCCTCCAGATCCATCAATTGTCTAAGAATTTCATAATTTAATTGTTTTTAATAGCTGCATACTACCCCATTGTGTAAGTGTATCACAATTTCGGTATCCATTCCTCTGTTGAGGAACATCTGGGTTTTTTCCAGCTTCTAGCTATTATAAATAAAGCTGCTATGAACATAGTAGAGAATGTCACCTTATTACAAGTTGGACCATCATCTGGTTAAATGCCCAGGAGTGCTATTAAAGGGTCATTGGGTAGTATTATGTCCAATTTTCTGAAGAAACACCATACTGATTTCCAAAGTGGCTGTACCAGCTTGCAATCCCACCAGCAATGGAGGAGTGTTCCTCGTTCTCCACATCTCGCCAGAATCTGCTCTCACCTGGTGATGATTAAAGATGTAGAACTTCTTTGGGTGCTTCTCAGCCATTCAGTAATCCTCAGTTGAGAATTCTTTGTTTAGCTCTTGACTTAGGGTTTCTATTCCTGCACAAACATCATGACCAAGAAGCAAGTTGGGGATCTCATGGAGTCATTTCCCCAACTGAAGCTCCTTTCTCTGTGATAACTCCAGCCTGCATCAATTTGACATACAAGACCAGCCAGTACTATTGACCCCTTGTCAACTTGACACACAAACACATCACTAGGAAGCCTCAACCCTTATATACTTATTCATCCCCAAGACCCCAAGATCTAAATAACTTTAAAAATCCCACAGTCTTTACATACTAAAAGTTCAATCCCTTAAAATATTCAATATCTTTTAAAATTCAAAGTCTTTTAAAAATTCAAAGTCTATTAATTGTGGGCTCCACTAAAATACTTTTTTCCTTCAAGAGGGAAAAAGATCAGGACACAGTCACAACCAAAAGAAAAATCAAACTCCAACCATCCAATGTCTCAGATCCACTCACCAGCTTCTAGATTCTTCCAAGGGCTTGGGTTACACTTCTAGCTCTCACCTTTGTAGCACACACCTTGTCTTCTAGGCTCCAGATGCCTGTACTGCACTGCTCCTGCTGTTCTTGGTGGTTATCTCATGGTATTGGCATCTCCAAAACACTGATGTCTTCTGTTGTAACTAGGCTTCACTAATAGCCTCTTAAGGCTCTTTTCATGGTGCTAAGCCTCAACTCTTTTTTATAGGACTTTTCCCATATGCATGCCATTTTGTGTTCGGAACCCTCTGATTTCAACCAAAAATATGCCTGTGATTACAGGACTAGCATTATTTAGTGGAGCCTTGTGGGGTCACTTATATACAACTTTATGCAACAATGGTCTCTCCCCAGGGTCCATCAGCTAGTCCATCAATTGTTCAGAAGGGAGAGGTAGACCTCCCATGCCTTCCTGGATCCATAACCTTACGGTCAAAAGGACAGTCAATGAAGTTACTGTATATTTAACTATAGCAGCTGTGCATTTATGAGTGCCTTGTCTGTATCATTCCTTGAAAATAGCATTCCCCAGATGTATCCCAATCACTTCTCCTTGTAGAATATTAACTGAGCCTTAGAGAGGTTGATATAAATATTTAGTTTAGAACTGAGTACTCTAATGTCATTTATTCTAAGCATCTTGAACAGGCATAAGCATGAATATTACTTACCACTCACTACAAAAAGTAACTTTTCTGAAAAAGGATGAGAATAGTGATTTCTCTTCTTTTTATAAGCACAAATATTAAAGCATAATTTGGAGCATTAAACTTTAAGTAAAAAGCAGTTCCCCTGGAATGAATGGAACCTTCATACCACAGGTTTTTGAGTGCCTTTATAGTACCAGACATATATACTCTCCTCTGATGCAGATCACAAAACCAATCCAAGAAATTTTGCTTGAACCCCCTCCCCCAAAATCATGCCGCTGTTGCACAAGTGTGTTACATGAAATATTAAATAACACACCCAAACTAGTGCCAGCTAATTTCTGGTAATGTGGCTTCCTTGCCACCAAGGTTTCCATGTGGTGGCCACCCACCCAGCCTGCCATTCTGTTGCTCATATTGCCTGCCATCTGTCCCATGTGGTTAGCTGTCACAAATCTTCATAATCCATAGCCCATTAAAATCAGAACTCTAGACAGAACCTTGTAATTTATCAGTCAGATTTATATTAGTAAATTCTCAACCTATAAAAGTCCACACAATGAACTCAGAGATAATTGAGACTGATATAAACTGCCCACCAAGATAGACACATTGTCCTATAATAATCCATCCCTTATATGATATTCATAGCTACTTGTGAACATTTAAAGCCATGTGGAATCTGGATCATCTTTCTCTTCCTCTAGCTTTCTTCCTTCCCAATTTCTCCTATCTTTCCCATCTCTAAATCTCTCAGCCAACCTACTTTTTCCACTGCCAAATCACAGACCCTAGCTTTATCTTGTTCCTGACATCATCTGCATATAGAGAGCAATCCACATTTTCCCCTTTTTTGACCAGTTAAAAGGCTCTCTCCTCTCAAATATAAACTGAGTATAACTATTACCATTTTGTAATTTATAAAGTATAAGATACACCTAACTTCCAATCCATCATATTTTTCAATTAGATAGAATACTTTGTTAACTATCCTAATTTAAAAAAAATATAATCTCTTATCACTTATGTCCTGGTTTAGCTTGCATACTATCTGATAACTATCCTCTCAAATATGTTCTTTCAAGGTAAATTGCCTGGGTTGGCAATGATACTATAACAAGTCTTCAATCTCATCACAAATCTGAGAAAAACCATTACTATCTGAAAATACAGTAAGCCTAACAGCGTCCAGAACAGAGACAAATTGTAGAGCTAGTTGCCTACCTATACAGCCCCTGCATGTTAGGAAGCTGGAGCATCAGTTTTTAGCCTTCTGACTCAGGATCATCTGACAGACCTTTGCAGTAGGAAATCTTAAGGACTAGCTTATTCTGTCTTGGCAGAACTAAGTTGTGTCCCCTCATGAACAGTTCAGGTCTGTAGATGAATTGAGGCAATTATTGCCTAGTGGTTGTCTTTCTATAACTGGAACAACCCCACTGATGCTCAATTTCTTCTTTGAATCTAAGAAAGGGATGCTTTCTGGAGCAAACATGTCTCAACAACAAATGAATAAATAACATTAAATGTCACATTCTGTGGATTTATGATGTTTTGAAAACTATCTATGTGACATAATCAGGACTGCTGTCCATTAACTACTGTCAACTATTTCTAAATTCAATATATTGCAAACACCCTAGCAATGAACTCAGAGCCAAGAATTTGCTATCTGGCCCTTAACTCATAGTGTAATAATCTCAGAACAGTTTATAATGGCATTATAGAAGGACTGGGACCAAGCCTTGCACTTTTAATTTTTTTTCATATAAATAGAAGAAATTTATGCCAATGAAAACATTTATTCTGCATCAAAATGAATTCTTTACCAATGTAAGAAATTATGACTTCAACTTAAGTAACTATTATAAAGATTTCTACCAAATGAGATTATGGCTACACAATCAATTCTAGCTATAACCTGTTGTGGTCTCCCACCTCCACTAATCACTCTCCCTCAAAACACCAGCCCCCTACAGGCGCATAGGCATACCAGAGAGTTGCTGTGTTTTCACCGCCTACAGTGAGGACCACCTCAGATCTCCCAGAATGCAGCACCCTTGGACCACCTACGTCAACAGACACTCATCCCTGCCTCGATCCTCGGACCCGCCTATGATCCTCAGACCTGCCTATGATCCCTTGGACCCGCCTACGATCGGACCGCCACTGGCAACTTCAAAAGACTAAAAGAGGGGGCTGGGATTTTTTCATGTTAGTTAAACAGAGTTTGGTTATTAAAAATTGAGCCTTGACCAGTGTGACATTGCCTTGGCTTCAATTTCCTTTCGCAGCCTAAAACTTTTAGGATATTCCTGCCCTTCAGGATGGACCTAGACCGGAGTGTTTCCATGGGCGGGAACACTCAATATCCTGTTAAATTCTGATCATTATAAAATTCTCCAGAAAGACAATCCTTAGAATGACCACCTACAGCCCCCAAGACAAGGGAACTGGAACAAGACCTTTTCATAACTTCTTACTGCTGAACATGTGTGTGAAGATACCTTGAAGAGGGAGATAGTGAGAGAAAATGAGGGAGTTAGTTGGCCTTAAGAAGGTCACACCACCAATTGTTATAGTCTCTGACGATTTCTGTGTCCTGAATGGATCCCCCTGAAAGTCCTTAAGATCAGGAGTTAAAGCAGGTCAGTTCAGCATGTCTTGTGATCTCACCAAAGCTATACACTCTGCAATACACAAATCTCAAAACAAAACTTTAGTATCATCAAGATATGTGCGTGGATTTTATTAGTATGTGTAGGGTGTGCAGTCTAGTGAGGATGAAATTCTGCTCCAATCGTAAGTCTTCATTTGTGCCATGTAAGGGATGGCAGAAAGAATAATTTTTATTTGATTCAGCTGAATTTATTTTCAGGGCTCCTTCCTCTATTAAATCTGATCCATAAAGCTCTGGATGTAGACACTAATCACCTTTCCTAATTATACAAAGACAAAGCTTTTCTCCCAAATCAGCATATCCTTCAGTTGACAACTAGGAAAGCTTATAGTTTCCATTCTCTTCCAGAGGAATAATAAAACTACTGTAAAACTCATAATTCTACTCATTTTAATATTAACAATTCAAAATAAATGAAGTAAACTAAACCAGTTTGTCATGCCAGGATATAAACCCAAAATTCCCTTGAAGCCCTTGAACAAAGAACATGAGTTATCCTGCAGACTTTAACATACCAACTTTAAAGTAAACTTCCACTAATACCTGCCTATAGGAAGGAGGAATCTTTTATCTATTATGTTCTCTGCTTGGAACCATTGCATTTTTCCCTGTACTAGTTGTGAATTGCAGGTAGATTTTCCCTTGCGTATCAGGCAAAATCTATATTCTTTCCTTCTAACTATAAAAACAATTTAATCAATCTCAACACTCGGGAAGTAGAGGCAGGCGGATTTCTGAGTTCGAGGCCAGCCTGGTCTACAAAGTGAGTTCCAAGACAGCTAGAGCTACACAGAGAAACCCTGTCTCGAAAAACACACAAAACAAGAAAACCAAACAATTTAATCACACTTCTATTAATACCTGTTAATAAGAATTAGGCAGCTTGTCAAAGCAGGATTTTATCCCTTAATTCCACTAAAGCGCAAGATCAAAGAATATGAGTATTATGCAGACTTTATTATACCATCTATTTGTTATGCTCTCTGCCTGGAACTACAGACACTTATTAATACCTGTTCACAGCAGGAAATTATCACTGCTGTCAACTTGAAGTCAGCGAGTAATTTTGCCTATTCTAGTTCCAAACCATGGGAGAAATTCCTCAAGTGATTCGGACAGAATCTGTTTATAAATCTATCCTAAAAGCAAATAATTCCAAGTTTATAAATTCACAGTTCAATCAATCTCTGCCCCAAGAAATAGGCAACTTCCATTCTCCAACTTTCTGTGACTGAGAGCAGCCTGCACTCCCCACATCAGGAATGTGCCAGTTTTTGTTTCAAGGTTCTCTTGCTTGAGTCATCACATGACTATGCTCGGCTCAAGAAACCTCCAAATTTCTAAGTAAATTTATAACTCATAGGCTAAGATCTCAAATTTCTAGTGGATTCTTGCTTAACACACTGGTTTGTCACCTGTTGTGTGAAGTATTAAATAAGTATCCCAAGCTGCCGCCTGCAAGGCACCTGCAAACAGGTATACCTGTTCTCAATCTGGCAGACTTTCTGTCTCAGAGCTCTGAAATCACTCTACCATACTCACTAAGTTCCCATGGTTTTCCACATATGCCCCACACTTCCAAATTCTTGTGGCTGGTTGGGATGCCCTGTCATTGTGTCTTTCTCTGGAACCCAGTTGAGTCACCCTCATGAAGGAAAACACCACACAATCTTAGTTTAGAATCAATAGGTAACACAATCTCTGGCCACAGAAACTAGCATCCTAATTTTGTAAACTATTCTAAAGTTATAAATCCTCTGGTGATGAATTCTGGCAGATCCAACACCTAAACAGTGGGTCTCAAGCTCCCTATATTGTGTCTCCATGCTCTCTACTGTCCAAAAGGCCTCATGTGCATATAGACAGCAATCCATACAAGTAGGCACATCTTCCTCAGCTAGTCAGCATTATAGTTCATAGTAATCACAGCTATAGCACCACTTATACCTTATTTCCTTTAATCATATGCATAGTAGCTTCTAGCACCATGAAACATTGCCAGCAGGAATTTTTCAGCTCGTTTTCAGCTTGTTTCCTTTATATGTTTCAATTAAGGGGTCAGATATCTTTGATAATAGTGTATTCATGTAGTTCTCATGGGAAATTAAGAGAAATGGCAATAGTTTTATTTGGTGCAGGCTTCTAAAGCCTCACCAAAAATAGCACATAAGGGATTATCTTGCATCAACCATTCAAGTGTTTGCTTAATAACCAAAAGCTTCCGGGAGAAAACTGTTGTCATGCGAGATATCTAACTTCTATTTTCTAAAATAAATATTTTTAATTGTCTTTCAAAGTGACAGATTTTCATTTGAAATTTTCATTCATGGTTTTCAACCCCTTTTCCCTTCTCCCTTGTCTTCTCTACCATTGCTTATTCCTCTATGATTGAACTTAGCTATTCTCAGTACTTTCCTGTATTTTAGCATAACACCTATATTCCTTTAGCCTCCCTCTTTTATAAGACATCAATTCCAAACGCCCTTTCTAAATTGTTGGATTCTACTGATGCCTCAGGTAAACAAATAAAACTAAAGATTCCAATCTAGGATACATATATAAGAACATATGGCCAATTGTTCTCTCTTTTAGCAACAGAACTGTCATGTGATCTACTTACACCACTCCTGAAAGGTCTTTATGTCTTAGCACATAGACACATTTATGTCTATGATGATTAGTGTTCTACTCACAATAGCTAGCTACTGTGTTGGGAAGTTTAAGTAAACTTGACTGAAGGTAGAAACATCAGAGAGGAGTCTTGAGTTGAGAAAATACATCCATGAGATGTAGCTATAGGCAACCGTGTAGTGCATTTTCTTAATTATGTTTATGTTGCAGGACCCATCCAATTGTGAGTGAGTCTAACTCTGGACTGATAGTTTTGGGTTCTGTATAAAAGCAGACTGAGAAATCCGTAAAGAACAAGGCAGGAATTATTTAGACTATAAATATCCTGCATACTTCCAAGGCCTCTGCATCAGATTTCTGCCTCCAGGATCCTGTGCTAAGTTCATGACTTGACTTCCTTCAGTGCTGAAAGTGATGTGGAAGCTTAAGCTAAATAAACCCATTCTTCCCCAGGTTGATTCATTCCAAAAATAGTAATCCTAACTAAGAAAACTTGGAAATGAAACAGCCTAAATGTCACTTAACAGAAAAGAATATGATGAAAATATGAAATTTATACACAGTGGAACTCTATTTAGATATAAACAAAAATAAGCTATGTAAAGTTCAGGTAAGTAGATAGAAAAAGTACACTAAGTGGCCTAGCCCAGGCCTAGAGAGACAAATGCTACTTTTCTTTTTCATACCAGAAAAATTTTGGACAATCAGCTTTAACCTGATAGTCATTTTCTCCTGAATGACAAAACTGAATTGTCATGGGAAACTGCAGCCACTGAGGTTAAATGGTCTTCAAAAGAGAGAATTGACTCATCTGGCATCAGTAGGAGGTGAGGCACTTTGTCCTGTGGAGGCTTGATGTCCCCAGAGAAGGGGGATGCTAGAGTGGTGAGGTAAGAGTGGGTAGGTAGGTGGGAGAGCATCCACCTAGAGGCAAACAGGAGGGGGATAGAGTTGGGGGCTTGGGGATATGAGACCAGGAAGGGGGATAACATTTGAAAAGTAAATAAATAAAATAATTAATAAACAATAATAATAACAACAGCAAAAGAGATGAGCAAAAGTGCCCAGACATAAAATTGTCAGAGTTGTACAGCAATTCTCTGATGTAGTAAGAAAAAAACAATGGCAACAATGGTTTAAAAAACAGCATTAAACAAACCAGTTTTCTCTGAATGTAATAATAATCAAAATTTTTTGATATTTAGACTATAAAAATTTAGAATTGTTAACAGTATATTTTTAACACTAATTAAATTTTTGTTAATTTACCTGTCTTTCTCAAAACAAGTTCGAGAAAATTTAATAAAATACTGACAAATCATGCTACCTAAAATAAAAAATTAATGGTTATATTTTAGGAACAAAAGAGAACTTGAAGAAAATTTCTCTACACATTCATCTAGTAGTTATTAAACGTACTTCTGATGAGTGGACAGATATCAAAAACATACATTCTTACAGTAAGATCTTCAGTCTTTGACAAAATTATGGATTGTTAGAATATGTTATTTTAAGGTAATGTAAAATATACATTTTAGTAATTTTAATTTTTTTAGTTTTGCTTCGATAATTGCCCTACAAATAAGCTATAATTAATAGTGAACAAAAGGGTCTTATAAATATTTAATGACAGATATTGCATCGCTGTGAATAATTTCTTCTTTTCTTCTTTCCCTTTATATATTTCTGTTTTGCTTTAAATTGAAAATTCCTTTAAATACTCCTTGTGTGAGTTGGGCTTTTATTGCTATGATTAAATACCATGACTCAAAAAAAAAAAAAAAAAAAAAAAAAAAAACATTGAGATGTTTGGGTTAAAAAAAAAAAAAAAAAAAAAAAAAAAAACTAGAGAAAATTGAAGGAAAATGAAATTTAAAATGAAATTTAAGGCCTGTGATTCATGTAATTTATGTCAAATTATTCCAGAGAAAAAAGTTTTGGGCTTGGAAGCCTAAAGCAGAGAACACAGTGGGACAGGCCTGGGCATGCCCAGAGGCCTTTGTTTAAAACATTCCTGACATAGTTTGGAGTCATATGTTAACCAAGTGTTCCTGCTAACTTACACATACCACTCTGCAAATGTGTTGGCATTCAAACAGACCAATCATTTGTAACCATGCCAATTCTTGCTAGCCCCTTCCCCTCCCCCTATAAAAACCCCTAACTTTCCGGCCACGTGGTCAGTGCCTCTACTTTCTGTGTGAGGTACACATCAGCCCAGAGCTCCACCATTAAACTACCTTGTGTTTTTACATCAAGATGGTTTATTCGTGGTTTTTGGGTGTCCCCTTCTCGAGATTAAAGTGGGAGGGGCTCCCCAGGAAAGTCTTACAAAATTCGTTTATTTTAGAGTACAAGTCCCAGTGATAATCATAGTCCATCAATGAAGTCTGGTCAGGATCACAGGCAGAAATGGACCTGGAGGCAATAAACAAAGCAGAAGCAATAAAGGAGTGCCCCTTATTGCCTTGTTCCTCTTGGCTTGGTCAGCCTTTTTGTTTAGCCATCTCAGTATCACCGGTGCAGGGCTGGTACCATTAAAATGAGTTACCCACCCCACAATTATGAAACAAGAAGATGATCTAGAGGCCAATCTAGTGAGAACATTTTTTTATTGATATCCCTTTTTACAAATAACTACCTTGTGTAAAGTTGACAATGGCAACAAAACAAAACAAAATAACTGCAACAAAACCCTACCTAGCATACTTCTCAAGTAATAATGTTAATATTTTGGTTTGATTTAGCTTTCTCACTTGTTTTAATCAATGCATGCTAAATTGCTCATAATATCCTATCCTATAATATACACCTATTCATTTTGAAAACATGTTTTCCAAGACCAATCAATAATACAATAATTAAAAAATCTCAAAGGGGATTGATGCCCAACATTAATTTATATAACCTATCCTTAGTTATTATTTTATTCTTATTGTTATTTTTCTTTTATCTAACATTTCGCCTTATGGCATTATGATTATGTATTTGACATTTTAAATTATGCTTCAAAATACGCTAAACATAAGGAAGTAGTGGCAATTTTTCCAGTTCTACTAAAAATCAAAAAGTAATATAAGACATCTGTATTTTCTCTTTTTTATCATTAGTGTACTGAGGTATGGCCTGAGTTTCTACAGTGTCAAATGGTTCCTTCTTCTACTTCAACACTTTGGAGTACAGCCAACTCATAAACTTTGAAATCTGTACAATTGGGAGAGGGAGGGACTTAGAAGGGAAACTGGACTGGGGAAGAAGAAGGGAACATGATCTGGTATTGGGTAGGGGAAAAGGAGTGAAGCCCTGAGGGCCAACAGAAAGAATTGGAACAGGCAACCTCAGGAGGTAGGAGGTTGGTGGGACTCTGCAGAATGTACCAGAGACCTGGGAGGTGAGAGACTTCCAGGACTCTGAAGGAGGGACTTTAGATGAAATGCTCTACAATGGGGAGAGGGAACTTGTAGAGCCCACTTGCAGCAGGGACACAGGGTATCAAGTCAGGAATGGGGTTGCAATCCCCCAGTCTAAACTCTGACCCAAAATTGTTTCTCTCTGAAAGAATTGCTGGGATAGAAATGGAGAGCTGCCTGAGGTAAAGGAGGCCTAGCGACAAACCCAAAGTGGGATTCAGCTCAAGGGTTGGCCCCAAGTCCTGACATTATTACTGAGGCCATGGAGCACTCACAATAGATGGACCTATCATGACTGTCCTCTGAAAGACCCAATAAACAGCAGAAGTCAGATGTAGATATTTGCTCCCAACCATATGGATAGAAGCTGCTGACCCCTGTGTTTGAATTAGGGAAAAGCTGAGGAGGAGGGAAAGCCTGTAGAAAGACCATCAGCCTGGATCCTCAAGATCTCTCAGACACTGTACCACCAACCAGGCATCATAGACCAGGTGACAGGAGGCCCCCAACACATATACAGCAGAAGAATGCTGGGTCTGGGTTCAGTCAGAGAAGATGCACTTAATCATCAAGAGACTTGAGGCCCCAGAAAATTTAAAAGTCTCATAGGGTGGGGTGAGGTAGGGACATCCTTGTGAAGACAGGGGAGCAGGAAGGAGTTATGGGATGTGGAAATAGTCGAAGGGTGGACTGGGAGGGGAATAAAATCTGGAGTGTAAGCAAAAAAGAAAAATTAATTAGGAAAAAGAAAAAATAAATCTGTACAATTCTCTACGTGTGTTTTTAACATTTCTAGTTGCAGTTGTAGCTTAGAGTTGGGGTGTGTGTCTCTTCCTACCACCCCCACATCTCTGCGTGTGTGTGTGTGTGTGTGTGTGTGTATGTGTGTGTGTGTTTAAGAAGCTTATGTAACAGAGAGTTTTGATATTGAAATCACAAAGCAAAGCATTAGGGACATCCCAAAGAGAAGGAAGCACAAATCTATAATAAACCTAATGATGTCAGGAAATATTTAGTGTAGGCTTATGCTGGAAGGTGGATTACCTGGAGGTAGCCCACTGTTTTTGCATGGCTTAGAATGGGTGAGCTCTTTGATGCAATGATTCATAAAGACTTCATCCCAGGAATGCTTCTTTATTTGATATGCCTGTCCTGTAATTATTATATATTATGTAACAATCACTAGATATTAGCCACACTATTGTGCAGATATCTGAAGATTTACAAAAATGTACTGTTTTGTAGTAATGCTATATACACAATAGATGATTTCTTAATTCTTATGATGATCCTATAAGAATCTCTAAAGTTATACAAAATAATTATCAAGCTTTGAATAAAGCCCTGACATAAAATCTGCAATTAGAACTCTGCCAGTCCTCTTGTGTTACTAGTTAATTGCTTCTAAGATAGAAAGCAAGCATTTGCAACTTAAAACATTTTCCAAGAGGTTGTAAAATAATTAACCAAAGATCATTAAAGGTGCAAGGACAGAACATGAAATATTGATTGGGTTTATCTGTAGGAAACTAAATGATAACTTAGTTATAGTCTTTAACGCTCCCTGATCCTGTAGCTAGTGACAGATAATGGATGTCTAGTCTTAGTGTAAAACACATGCGAAATCTTTGTTGTAAACTTGTTATACAATTTATTATTTGAATTTATTTTTGAACTTTTAGTATACTTTTCTTTAAAAGGGAGATGCTTAAAAAAGACATGTGATTAGTTCCCGTATTCCTATGGAATATGAATCATTGCATTGGATTGGCATTACATCAGATCAGGAGGAGATAGAGTAGAGAGCAAGAATAGTAGGAGAAAGGAGAAGGACAGCATAGTGGAATAACTTAACAATTAAATTGGAAATTAGAAATTAAGAGAGAAATTTTTGGAGAACATTTTGGAGAGAGAATTTCTGGAGAGAAATTTTGGAGAAGAACTTAGTTGTTAAGATTTAAATCACCTTTTAAAATGTTCCTTTATCTTCCTGTGATTTTCACTCCAGTCTGAGCCTCAAAGTTCTTGAAGGAGATAAGAACAAAACCTACTTTACTTAATTCCCTGCGGGTTTTTTTTTTTTTTTTTTTTTTTTTACAAGGAGGTGCTAAATGCCAGAGTCTCTGTAGTCTCTGGCCTCAGAAGGACTCAGGCAAGTCAGCTACACCTCAAAGAAACAGATTTACAATAGGTAAATGTTTTAATATTAAAAAACAACCCTAATATCTTGCAAAACCAAGTCTTGACCACACCCCTGCCAATGCTCTCCCAATTTAACTACATTCAAGAAAGAACTAATAACTCCAGAGCTGGCATGCAACATTAGGATAATATGAAAACTTGAATATTTTTCCTAACATCTAATCTTCTCCAAATAGGAGGAAGGGAAAAATTTTATTATCCAGTGTTGACTATAAAGCTGAGCATGGGCACATCTGTCCCCTTTATTCTAAGGAGTCACATATCTCTTGCTACAGAGCTGGATTTGTAACTGTGTCTTGCTTTTTGTATCTAGATAACTAAGACACAGATGTAAGGGAACTGTAAAAAATGCCTGATCATTGGGGTGTTGTGCATTATTTTTAAATTTATGGATTTATCTCATTAATTTTACACTATATTTATCATTAGTATTAAATGGTAGTTGAAAATGTGCAGAGAAAGGGTAGATAGAGTCTGTTGAGACCACCTCAAGGTCTCAACACCAGGCAAGGTCCCTGGTTGATCCACCCATCTCAAAGTTTTTAACCCAGAAATGTTCTTGTCGGAAGGAAAAACTGGGACAAAAAAAAAAAAAAAATGGAACAGAGAACATAGTTTTCATTAAGTCTAGACCGCCAACCAAGGAGCATATCTGGAGGGATACATGGCTCCAGATACATATATAGCAGAGGATGGCCTTGCCTGACAGCAATGCGAGGGGAGGCCCTTGGTCCCAGATAGGTTTGATGCCCCAGCATCAGGGATGCTGGAGTGATGCTGTGGGAGAGAATGGCTGGCAAAGGGGAGGGAAGAGGGAAGATGTGGGATGCGAGGGGGTTGGTGGAGGGATAAAGAGGAAGTGGAATATCATGGTGGTGGTGGAGTGAGTAACCAGGAAATGGGATATCATTTGAGATATAATTGAATAGAATGATTTAAAAAAAAAAAAGAAAGAAAGAAAAAAGAAAAAAAAAAGGGGGGGAAAAGAAAATACAAAATTTTGAAGACTGGAGGAGGACTGCTTTTATCAAGGACACAGATGAGACCCTCCACCCCAATACCTGTGACAGATGGTCACCCACAGAGTCCACCAGACACAGGCTTTATCAAGCCCAGTCAGAGACCTACCTCTCTTCTGGTCCACACTTCCAATTGCACTATGGCTGGGTTGGCTTGTCCTCTCCCTCACCACGCAGCTCTACCTGTCTCCCATGAGGACTGCTCTACCCAGGGGCATAGTAGGCCTTCTCTAATCAGAGATACAGCACTACCTACTTCCTAGGAGACCAGGTCAAACCCAGGACATACATCACCACCTGTCTCCATGAAGGCCTGTTCCAATAAGTGACACCCAGACTCATTAAAACCAAAGGCAACCAGGTGGCTAAAGAATAGTGGAAGAACAAAATCAAAAGTAGCCAATGCAATTTGGCATGATCATAATCCAGTTCTCCTAATAGAGCATGCCCTGTATACCCTAACGGGACAAGAGTGCGAATTTAAATCCTCTCTCTCTCTCTCTCTCTCTCTCTCTCTCTCTCTCTCTCTCTTTGTTCAATTTTATTTGTAATTCATTTTTTACATTCTGTATTCCATTCCACACCCCTCTCATCTACCCTGTGACTGCTCCACACCACATACCTCCTTGCTACCACAACTTGTCTCCATGTGGATGCAGAAGAGAAACACATGGCCTGTAGAAACCACAAGTTCTAAGGGGTCTCATAAGATGTGGAATATGGTAGTGTAGCAGTAGATCTGCCCAATCTAGGCACACAGCATGTATTCATATTAACTGAGTTGTATTTTCATTGCTAGGGCATATTTGAGTTGGAGATTTACCGCAACATCTCTCAACATTAATTGACTCAATTCCCCAATAAGCTAGCAGACTGGTAAATAAACTAGAGAGATGCTATACTAGCAAATTAACAACACACCTGAAATCCCTAGGACAGAAGGAAGTAAACACACCCAAGAGGAGTAGACGGCAGGAAATAACCAAAATCAGAGCTGTAATCAACCATGTAGAAACAAAGACAACTATACAAAGGATCAATAAAACTAGGAGCTGGTTCTTTGAGAAAAGCAACAAAATAGATAAACCCTTAGCCAAACTAACTGAAGAGCACAGAGACAGTATCCGAATCAACAAAATCAGAAATAAAAGGGATATCTAACAAAAGAAACAGAGAACATTCAAAAAATTATTAGATTCTACTATAAAAGCTTATACTCAAGAAAACTGAAAAATCTAGATGAAATGGATGATGTTTTAGACAGCTAACGTATAGCAACATTAAATCAAGAGCAGGTAAATTATCTAAAAGTTCACATATCCCCTGAAGTAATAGAATAAATTATGAAAAACCTCCAACCAAAAAAAAGGCCATGGCTAGATGGCTTCAGTGGAAAATTCTACCAGAACTTCAAAGAAAAGCTAACACCAACACACCTCAAACTAGCCCATACAATAGAAACAGAAGAAACATTACCAAATTAATTACATGATGTCACAGTTATTCTGATATGTAAACCACACAAAGGCCCAACAAAGACAGAGAACTTCAGACCAATTTTGCTAGTGAATATCAATGCAGAAATATTCAATAACATGCTGGTTAACTGGATACAAGAACACATGAAAACCATCATTCACCATTATCAATTAGGCTTCATTTTAGTGATGCAAGGATGGTTCAATATATGAAAATCCATCAAAATGATCCAGTATATAAACAAACTCAAAGAAAATAATCAGAAGATCATCACATTAAATGCTAAAAAGGCCTTTGAAAAATATCCAGCATGTCTTCATGTTAAAAGTGTTGGAGAGATCAGGAATTCATAGCATATACCTAAACATAATAAAAGCAATACATAGCAAAGAAACAGCCAACGTGAAATTGAATGGAGAGGAACTTGAAGCAATCCCCCTAAAATCAGGAACAAGAAAAGTCTGCCCACTCCCTGTCTATTCAATATAGTAACTGAAGTTCTAGATAGCTCAATAAGACAACAAAAGGAGACAAAGTGGATACAAATTGGAAAAGATGAAAACAAGGTATTAACATTGGAGGATGATATGTTAGAATATGTAAGCAACTCCAAAAATTCTACCAAAGAAATTCTATAGTTGAAACAACTTCAGCAAAGTGGCAGGATATAATATTAACTCAAAGAAATCAGTAGCCTTCCTTTTTATAAATGATAAACATGATGAGAAAGATATTAGGTAAACGACATCCTTTAACATAGCCACAAATAATATAAAGTATCTTCATGTAACTCTAATCAAGCAATCAAAATATCTGTATTACAAGAACTTCAAGTCCCTGAAGAAAGAAATTATAGAAGCTATCTGAAGATGTAAAGATCACCCATGATCAAGGATCATTAGGATTTACATAGTGAAAATGGTCATCTTACCAAAAGCAATCTCCAGATTCAATGCAATACCCTATAAAAATTTCAACAAAAATTTTTACAGACCTTGATATTGTAGTTCTCAACTTCATGTGGGACAATAAGAAACTTAGAATATCTAAAACTATCCTGAACAAGACGAAAAACAAATGGAATTGGAACATGAACAGACAGGTTGATGAGTAGAATAAAATAGAAGAGCCAGAAACAAACCCACGGAGCTCTGGACACTTAATTTTTTATAAAGAATCTAAAACCATGCAATGGGAAAAAAAGAAAGCATTTTCAACAAATGGTGCTGGTTTAACTGGATTTATGAATGAAGAAGAATGCAAATAGATCCATACTCATCACCAGGCACAAGTTCAAGTACAAGTGGATCAAACACCTCAACATCTAAGCCTATACGCTAAGTGTAAATGAAGAACAAATGGGAAATAGCCCTAAACACATTGGTACAGGAGACAATTTTGTGAACAAATGGAACATGACCTAAAAACAATTGAAAAATTTAAAACTAAAAAGCTTCTGTAAGGCAAAGAAAACTGTTAACATAAGAAAATGGCAGCCTACACTTGGAAAATAATAAGCCAGGCATGGTGGCACATGCCTTTAATCCCAGCACAAGAAGTCAAAATATCATTATTTGCAGATGATATGATAGTATACATAAGTGACCCCAAAAATTCCACCAGAGAACACCTAAACCTGATAAACAGCTTAGGTGCAGTAGCTGGATATAAAATTAACTCAAACAAATCAATGTCCTTTCTTTAAACAAAGGATAAACAGGCTGAGAAAGAAATTAGGGAAACCACACCCTTCACAATAGTCACAAATAATATAAAATACCTAGGTGTGACTCTAACTAAGGAAGTGAAAGGTCTGTATGATAAGAACTTCAAGTGTCTGAAGAAAGAAATCAAAGAAGATCCCAGAAGATGGAAAGATCTCCCATGCTCATGGATTGGCAGGATCAACATTGTGAAAATGGCTATCTTGCTGAAANCAATCTACAGATTCAGTGCAATCCCTATCAAAATTCCAACTCAATTCTTCAACGAGTTAGAAAGGGCAATTCACAAATTCATCTGGAATAATAACAACAACAACAACAACAACAACAACAATAACAACAACAAAACTAGGATAGCAAAAACCCTTCTCAATGATAAAAATATCTCTGGGGGAATCACCATGCCTGACCTAAAACTGTACTACAGACAGTTGTGATAAAAACTGCATGGTACATGTATAGCGACAGACAGGTAGACCAATGGAATAGAATTGAAGACTCAGAAATGAACCCACACACCTATGGTCACTTGATCTTTGACAAGGGAGCTAAAATCACCCAGAGGAAAAAAGACAGCATTTTCAACAAATGGTGCTGGCACAACTGGCGGTTATCATGTAGAAGAATGAGAATTGATCCATTCTTATCTCCTTGTACTAAGGTCAAGTCTAAGTGGATCAAGGAACTCCACATAAAACGAGAGACACTGAAACTTATAGAGGAGAAAGTGGGGGAAAGCCTCAAAGATATGGGCACAGGGGAAAAATTCCTGAATAGAACTGCAATGGCTTGGGCTGTAAGGCCAAGAATTGACAAATGGGACCTCATAAAATTGCAAAGGTTCTTTAATGGAAAAGACAATGTCAATAAGACAAAGAGGCCAGCAACAGATTGGGAAAGGATCGTTACCAATTCTAAATCAGATAGGGGATTAATATCCAATATATATAAAGAACTCAAGAAGAGAGACTCCAGAAAACCAAATAACCCCATTAAAATTGGGGCACAGAACTAAACAAAGAATTCTCAACTGAGGAATATCAAATGGCTAAGAAACACCTCAAAAATGTTCAACATTCTTTATTCTTAGCACTCATGGGGCAGAGGCAGGCGGATTTCTGAGTTCAAGGCCAGCCTGGTCTACAAAGTGAGTTCCAGGACAGCCAGGGCTACTCAGAGAAACCCTGTCTTGAAAAAAAAAAAACCAACAATAAAAACTTATTAACCCACAATACAACAGAAGACTAATATCCAAAATATATAAACAACTTAATAGAGCATAAAGGCCAACAAACCAAATAATCCAATTTTAAAAATGAAGGACAGAGCTAACCAGAGAATTCTCAATAGAAGAATCTTAAATAGTGGAGAAGAACTAAAAGAAATGTTCAAAATCCTTAGGCATCAGGGACGTGAAATAAAAAAAAAAAAAAAAAAAAAACCTGTGATTCTATGTTTCACAAATCAGAGTGGCTAAGATAAAATCCTCAGGTAACAGCACATGTTGGCAAGGATGTGAAGAAAGAGGAATACTCTTCCATTGCTGGTAGGATTGCAAATTGGTACAAACACCATGGAAATCAATCTAGAGGCTCCTCAGAAAATTGGAAATAGTTCTAACTATACTGTTCCTAGAGATATACAAAATATGATCTACCGAATCAGGAGAACGTGTACTTTACTATGTTCATAACAGTCTTATTTGTATTATCCAGAAACTGTAAGGAACCTAGATGTCCCTCAACCAAAGAATGAATACAGATAATATGATTCACTTGCACAGTAGATTATTACTCAGGTATAAAACCAAGGACAGCATAAATTTTACAAGCTAATGGATGGATCTAGAAAATATCATCCTTTGTGATATAACCAAGACCCAAAACGGCATGCATGGTATACCCTCAGTGATAAGTGGAGCAAAAATTAAATAATACCTATGATACAACCCACAGACTGTTGGAAGTTTAACCAGCAGAAAAATTCACATCAGGATGCTTCAATCCAATTAGATGGGGTACAAAATAATCATGGGAGGTAGAGGGAGGAAGATGTGAGTGCAGAGGGTGCAAGGGAAGGAGGGGTAGGATCAAACATGGGGGAATACTGGAGAGAAGCCAAAAGATCCAGGAGAATGAATGGAAATATGAAGCTTCCACTGATAGGTGATAAGGGAAATCTCTAGAAATTTCAAGAGAACTGGGATGCCAGAGGATTCCAGGACTCAATGTGGGTGACCTTAATCTAAGTACCCAACAATGGGCACATGGAATCTGAAGAAACTACCTCCAATAGTCAGACAGTACTCCCAGTGGATGGATGGGGACACTAATTCAGCTACAAAAGTTTTGAAATGCAGGGACAAAAAGGAAACAGAGAGTCAAAGAATAGTTGACCAGTGACCGGCCCAATTGTGTTCCAACCCATAGGCATGCATCAATCTTTGATACTATTACTGTTGCTATGTTGTGCTTGTTTCCAGGAGCATAGCATGGTTGTTATCTGAGAGGCTCTACCAGCATTTGAGACTGATACAGATACTCACAGCCAAGCATTATAAGAAGACCAGGGACCCCAATGGAAGACTTAGGTGAAGGATTGGAGGAAATGAAGGAGGTGGCAATACCATAGGAAGACCAACAATAAAAACTAACCTCAACCTCTGGGAGCCTGGAAAGACTGAGCCACCAAGCAAAAAGCATACAGGGCCTGGTCCTGGCCAGGGACAAATGAAGCTGAGGGGTCCCTTGTCTGGCCCTATTGTGAGAGGATGCATTTAATCTTGTAGAGACTTGATGCCCCAGGTTGTGGGGAATAAAAAGGGGTCACCCTCTTTGAGGCAAAAGGGAGGGAAGATGGAAGGAAGATGGAACAGAAGGCAGAGCAACTTGCTAAGTAAACCCTCATTCCATAAAGGAATATTTAACGTTTTACAATATTTCACATTTGTTGCTGTTTCTATTTGACACGTTACTTTCATCCCTTTATTCATTTTATCAAGAAATTATAAGAGAATAAATGGATTATTAAATGGACAATGATGCTTACTACTAAGGAATGTATTGTTGATATATAGAGAAAAACACCCCAATAGTCTGGACTTCAAGAAAATTTCATAAAGAAAAATAGAATATGTATACCTTTTATAGGGATGAATAACTATATGCAATTATTTTAAGGGAAGAATGTGTAGTCTGAAATCTGAGGTAAATTAATTTAGCTAGTGGTTTTGGGACTATGTGGAATGATGGTGTAAATAAAGTGATTAAAAAAACATGGGTACTGATTTCTATATGGTGAGATTTTCCTGTTTTATTTTTGTATTAGTGATATTTTAGAATAATCAAGATTGGTATGATATTCAATTTATTGTCTTAGTCTAGCAAAAAATGTTTGTCCTGTGTAGAATATCTATAATTCTTTTTATACTTACTAGTATTTTTATAACAGAAAAATTCATAATAGCATCTCTGAAACATTTGTTGATGAAATATTTCAAATAGTATACAAATGAGAATTGCAATATAATACATCCTTGTGTTTTTAGTATTGAATAACTGGAATTTTCTAAGTCAAATTATTCAAGAATTTATAAATCTACCAAACTGAATTGGCATATAAAATATATATTTCTATCCTTTAATGACAAATATATGCAGCTCATTGTAGTGGCACAAACCTGCAATGCCAGTTATCAATAGCTAGAGGTAAAATGCATATGATTTTGAAATCAGTCTCAGGTTTACCATGATACTCTCTGCTACAAGCAAAAAGTTTGAGAAGTCTCAATAAATATCTTATGAAGTACAAATATACGATCTATAGACTTTCCTGTAACCATAGCTCAAGTGGTATTATAAAAGGGAAAACAGGTTAGAACTAATTAAAAGATGAAGGCATTAGACAAGCCTGAAGCAGAGCACCTGTAAATGAAATCAAACAAACCAAATTCAATCAATCTCCAGAGTTGTTGCATTTTGGGTTTCCTTTATTGCTTCTATTTCCCCTTTTAGGTCTTGGATGGTTTTGTTCATTTCCATCACCTGTATGTTTCTGTTCTCCTCTCTCTCTTTAAGGACTTCTACCTCTTTAGAAGTATTCTCCTGTTTTTCTTTAAGGACTTGTATCTCTTTAGCAGTGTTCT
>NC_034613.1:105241177-105242360 GCF_900095145.1 Mus pahari | reverse complement strand
AAAAAAAAAAAAAAAAAAGAAAGAAAGAAAGAAAGAAAAAAAAAAGAAAGAAAAACTATGTTTTAAAAAGAGTCCACATGATTTTCAGTGTTGTCTTTTGTTTGTCATCTGTCTTGTTAATAGCTTCTTCTTGGCTAACAGAACAATGCTTTGGCAATGAACCAAAATGTTCTGTAAAGATGTCATGGTTAATTTAGATAAATCTTAGATTTTCCACTTCTTCTGGCAGCAGAGATTGTTGCTCAGATCACTGCTTCTAGCAGTACTAAATATCCTCTGTGGCTGAATGCTGGCAAGCAGATAACCTGGATAAAATATAGTCTGTCTAGTTGAAGCTAGCAGGAGAATGATTGCTTTTCCAAGACAGTTTTTCAAAGTATCTTCCTTCTGTCTTTGATGCTATCTCTCTTCAAAGATTTTTCTTTCCTATTTCAAATGCTATTGTCTGTGGAATTAGAATTAAATAATACTCCTTTGATCATAGTTGCAGCAAGCTGAGAACTTTTATTCTTACATTTTCTTCTTTAATTGCATTAATTTTCTTAAATATGACTTCCCTCAATAACATGCGTATCTTTCTCTGAATTCATATGCTACTTTCAATTTCGCATTTCTAAAATATTAATTACCTATTAATATTATTAGTACAACTATTATTATTGTGTTTATGATACACATGTAAGCATATGTGAGATGAAACTTGCATGCAAAGGCAAGCACAAAAATTGTGACATAGGATCCCTCTGTCTTTACTCGGGTTTGAAGAATTGAATTCAGTTACTGCATGAGGCTTTCACTTGCTAACTTAACCCTCATTCCAAAAAGGGATAATTAAATTTTTATAATATTTCACATTTGTTGCTGTTTCTATTTGACACATTACTTTTATCCCTTTATTCATTTTATCAAGAAATTATAATGGAATAGATGTATTATTAAATGGACAATGATGCTTATTACTAAGGAATGCATTGTTGATATATAGAGAAAAACACCCCAATAATCTGGTCTTCAAGAAAATTTCCTAAAGAAAAATAGAATATGTATACCTTTTATAGGGATGAATAACTTTATGCAATTATTTTAAGGGAAGAATGAGTAGTCTGAAATCTGAGGTAAATTGATTTAGCCCAGAAACTTAGAATACCCAAGATACATTATGCAAAACAGAAGAAAACCAAGA
>NC_034613.1:105230606-105240798 GCF_900095145.1 Mus pahari | reverse complement strand
GGGGGGGTGGGAGCGCTGGCTGGTAGCATGGCCTGGGTGACTGGCGGCGCCCATGCAATCTCAGGCTGGGACGGGTGCAAGATGACCAACGAAGAATCTCTTCCTAAAAAGGTCCGATTGAGTGAAACAGACTTCAAAGTTATGGCATGGGATGAGTTAATTCTAAGATGGAAACAATATGAAGCATGTGTTCAAGCTTTGGAGGGAAAGTACACAGATCTTAATTCAAACGATGTGACTGGTTTAAGGGAATCTGAAGAAAAACTAAAGCAGCAACAGCAGGAGTCTGCAGACAGGGAGAACATTCTTGTCATGCGACTAGCAACCAAGGAGCAGGAGATGCAAGAGTGTACTACTCAAATCCACAAGCAAGTTCAGCAGCTGAGTGTGGCCCAACTGCGATCAACAATCAGCAATCAACTTGTTTTTCCTAAAAATGAAAGATGAACTGGAACAGACTAAAGACAAACTGAAACAAGCCCAAAATGAACTGAGTGCCTGGAAGTTTACACCTGATAGGTAAACAAATCATACTCCCCAGTCAAGACTTCCCTGACAGTCCCACCTCGAGAAAGCTGTGGTGGGACAGCCAAGTACTCGTTTCCACGCCAAGACTCAGACTTTTTGAGCCAAAAAAGCCACATTCTTATACTGTCCAGCTTGTAATGGTTAATGTAAAACTTACCAGATGAACCTTGTGTTTCAGCTACTTTCTCTTCCCCTCCCCGTTGCTTCAGAGGCCTGATGACATTGGACTATTCCGAAGAAGAGCCCAACTCCGAAAAATCCCCCTTCTAGGACATGTAGACACTTTGAGAAGTGTTTCTGTTTGAAGAAAATAGAGGGAAAAACAGAAGTCTTAAATCTGTGGCATACTGTGTCTTCAGACAGTTTGGAGGATTGAAATCCTAGAGGTTGTAAATTGTGAATTGAACATATAAAATTCCAGTAAAATGTAAAAATGGAATATGCATCGCTCTTAACCATGAGCATAGTGACTTAGAGACACTGTACATCAATTATGCCAATAAGACTGTGGACTTCATGATTGTTGAACTACTGGGTCAAAACTCAAATGAGGTGAATTTGCCTTTAAAGGATTTACTTGCTAAGAACCAACTAATAGCTGTGAGACAATCACGTCGTAGCTACCAATACAAGTAGAGAATATATTTATCCATTTAGCTCTGAGCTCTATATTCTATAATGGAGCCTTAAATCTATGTGGTTTTTATCAATGATTTGTTTTTTGAATGGTTGTGGAAACTGTAGATAACCTTAACCAAGGACTGTACAAAAGTGAAGGTGTGGTCTCCCACTTCAGGTTTAAACTGTTTGAAGCATTATAAGCATTCATTTCACAACTAGATTGTATATGGTATTTGGCTGTGATGAGATTCCCATTATTCAGTAAACCCTCATCTCATTCAGCAGGCACATGTTAAACAGCATTGTTGTTGGTGTGAAATGGGGGAATGTGTTCCTTCATTGTATTGGGCCTTTTGTATTGAATTCCTGATATTAAATTAAATGTGCCTTGAAAAAAAATGAACTATTAAAATAAATTGAGGGAGACTGAGAATATGGATAATACACATGAACAGAATGGGATCTGCCAAAATATATATTCAAAGGAAAAACAATGTAAGTTCACTTCCAGTTTCTTGTTAGTTTTCTAATCTTGTTTCTTTATTGAGGTAGCCAAATGGCATTTAAAATTAAAATGATGAGACAAGATCATCTTATATCCTGGGTCTCTCAGAGACCAGTCTGCACAGGAGAACACGTGGTCTGCAGAAGCAACACAGCTTCTTGGACAGGTTCCCTTCTGGCCTTCATCCTCAGCCAGGAGGTGAAGCTGAGAAGCAGACCTCTGCACACCTTCCCAGCCAGAGGAGAGTTGGCCTCCAGGGAGGGCTATAACTCCTAGACTCAGGTGAGATCATCATGTTGTATCCTGGGTCCCTCAGAGACCAGTATATGCAGGAGAGTGCATGGGCCACAGAAGTAACAGAGCTTCTTCAACAGGGTCCCTTCTGGCCTTCATCCTCAGCCAGGAGGCAGAGCTGAGACAGACCTATATGCACCCTGCCTTCCAGAGGTGAGCTTGCCTGCAAAGAATAACCTGACAACTGGGACTCAGGTAAGAGTTGGATTCCCGGGAGTGCTGACAGAGGCTAACAGAATAACAGGAAGAACAAGCTCCAGCCAGAGACAGCTAGAACATCTAATTCCAGAAATTACCAGATGGAGAAAGGCAAACTTAAGAAAATTACTAACAGAAAACAAGACCACTGGGCATCATCAGAACTGAGTACTCCCAAAACAGAGAGTCTTGGATGCCACAACACACATGAAAAGCAAGATTTGGATTTAAAATCATATCTCATGATGCTGGTAGAGGGTTTTAAGAAGGTTAATAATAACTCACTTAAAGAAATACAGGAGAACACTGCTAAACAGTTAGAAGTCCTTAAAGAGGAAACACAAAAATCACTTAAAGAATTAAAGGAAAACAAAACCAAACTGCTGATGGAATTGAACAAAACCATCCAAATTTTGAAAATGGACGTAGAAACAATAAAGAAAGCCCAAAGAGAGACAACTCTGGAGATAGAAATCCTAGGAATGAAATCTGGAACCACAGATGCGCGCATCAGTAACAGAATACAAGAGATGAAAGAAAGAATCTCAGGTGCAGAAGATTCCATAGAAAATATGGACACAACAATCAAAGGAAATGCAAAATGCAAAAAATTCCTAAATCAAAACTTCCAGGAAATCCAGGACACAATGAGAAGACTAAATCTAAGGATAATAGGTATAGATGACAATGAAGAATTTCAAATTAAAGGACCAGAAAATATGTTCAACAAACTTATAGAAGAAAACATCCCTAACCTAAAGAAAGAGATGCCAATAAACATACAAGAAGCCTACAGAACCCCAAGTAGACTGGACCAGAAAAGAAATTTCTCCTGGCACATAATAATCAAAACAACAAATGCAATAAATAAAGATAGAATATTATAAAAGGAGTAAGGGAAAAGGATCAAGTAACATATAAAGGCAGACATATTATAATTATACTAGACTTCTCAACAGAGACTATGAAAGACAGAAGATACTTGACATATGTTAAACAGACCTTAAGAGAACACAAATGTCAGCACAGCCAATTGTACCCAGCAAAAATCTCAATTACCATAGATTTAGAAACCAAAGTATTCCATGACAAAACCAAAATTCACACAATATCTTTCCAGGAATCCAGGCCTCCAAAGGATAATAAAGGGAAAACTCCAACACAAGGAGGGAAATTACGACCTAAAAAAAGCAAGAAAGGAATCCTTCAACAAACCTAAAAGAAGATACCCGCTAGAACAGAATCCAAACCCTAACAACAACAACAACAAAATAAGAGGAAGCAACAATTACTTTTCCTTAATATCTCTTAATATCAATGGACTCAATTCCCCAATAAAATGACATAGGTTAACAGACTGGCTACATAAACAGTACCCAACATTTTGATGCATACAGGAAACCCACCTCAGAGACAAAGACAGATACTACCTTAGGGTAAAAGGCTAGAAAACAGTTTTCCAAGCAAATGGTCCCAAGAAACAAGGTGGAGTAGCCGTTCTAATATCAAATAAAATTGACTTCCCACCCAAAGTTATCCAAAAAGACAAAGAGGGGCACTTCATACTCATCAAGGTAAAATCTTCCAAGATGAACTCTCAATTCTGAATATGTTCCAAATGCAAGGGCAGCCACATTCATTGAAGAAACTTTAGTAAAGATCAAAGCACACATTGCACCTCACACAATAATAGTGGGAGACTTCAACATCCCGCTCTCATCAATGGACAAATCCTGCAAAGAGAAACTAAGCAGACATACTGAAACTAACAGAAGTTATAAACACGAATGGATTTAACATATCTACAACACATTTTATCCTAAAACAAAAGGATATAACTTCTCAGCACCTCATGGTACTTTCTTTAAAACTGCCCATATAAGTGGTCACAAAACAGGCCTTAACAGATACAAAAATATTGAACTTATCCAATGCATCCTATCAGATTAACATGGACTAAGGCTGATCTTCAATAATAACATTAATAATAAAAAGCCAAAATCTACGTGGAAGCTGAAAAATACTCTACTCAATGACAACTGGGTCAAGGAAGAAAAAAGAAAGAAATTAAAGATTTTTTAGAGTTTAAATGAAAATGAAGACACAGCATACCCAAACTTATGGGACACAATGAAAGCAGTTCTAAGAGGAATACTCATAGATCTGAGTGCCACCAAAAAGAAATTTTAGAGAGCATACACTAAAGAGAGCTTGACAACTCACATAAAAGCTCTAGAAGAAAAGGAAGCAAATTTACCCAAGAGGAGTAGAGGGCAGGAAATATTCAAACTCAGGGCTGAAATCAACCCAGTGGAAACAATAAGAACCATAAAAAGAATCAACCAAACCAGGAGCTGGTTCTTTGAGAAAATCTACATGATAGATAAACCCTAAGCCAGACTAACTAGAGGACACAGGGACAGTATTCTAATTTTAAAAAATCAGAAACGAAAAGGGTGACATAACAACAGAACATGAGGAAATCCAAAACATCATCAGATCCTAATACAAAAGGCCATACTCAACAAAGCTGAAAAAACTGGGCGAAATGGACAATTTTCTAGACAGATACCAGGTAACAAAGTTAAATCAGCATCAGATTAATGATCTAAACAGTCCCATATCCCCTAAAGAAATAGAAGCAGTCATTATTAGTTTCCAAACCAAAAAAAAAAAAAGCCCGGGGTTTCAGAGTTTAAACATGTTTAGTCCAGAGTTTTTATCAGGCCTTCAAAGAACACCTAATTCCAATTCTCCTCAAACTATACCACAAAATAAAAACAGAAGTTAATCTACACAATTCATTCTATGATGCCACAATTACTCTCATACCTAAACCACATAAAGACCTAACAAAGAAAGAGAAATTCAGATGAATTTAACTTGTGCATATTGATGCAAAAATACTCAATAAAATTCTAGCAAACTGAATCCAAGAAAACATCAAAATGATCATCTATCATGACCAAGTAGGTTTCATCCCAGGGATGTAGGGATGGTTTAATTTACAGAAATCCATCAATGCTATCTTCTATATAAACAAACTCAAAGAAAAAAGACACATGATCATCTCATTAGAAGCTGAGAAAGCATTTGTAAAATCCAACACCTATTCATGATAAAAGTCTTAGAAAGATCAGGAATTCAAGGACCATACTTAAACATAACAAAAGCAATATACAGACACAAGTAGCCAACATCAAGCTAAATGGAGAGAAACTTGAAGCAATCTGACTAAAATCAGGGACTAGGCAAGGCTGCCCACTTTCTCCCTACCTATTCAATATAATACTTGAAGTCTTAGCCAGAAGAATTTGACAACAAAAGATCAGGGGGATACAAGTTGGAAAGGAAGAAGTCAAAATATGACTATTTGCAGATCATATGATAGTATATATAAGTGACTCCAAAAATTCCATCAGAGAACTCCTAAACCTGATAAAAAAAAAAAACTTAAGTTAAATAGCTAGATACAATATTAACTCAAACAAATCGATGTCCTTTCTTTACACAAAGGATAAACAGGCTAAGAAAGAATTTAAGGAAACAACCGCATTCACAATAGTCTCAAAAAATATAAAATACCTTGGTGTAACTCTAACTAAGCAAATGAAAGATCTGTATGATAAGAACTTCAAGTCTCTGAAGAAAGAAATTGAAGAAGATCTCAGAAGATGATATCTTCCATGCTCATTGATAGGCAGGATTAATATAATAAAAATGGCTATCTTACAAAAGCAATCTACAAGTTCAATGCAATCACCATTAAAATTCCAGCTCAGTTAGAAAGGACAATTTGCAAATTCATCTGAAATAAC
Source organism: Mus pahari (assembly GCF_900095145.1). Taxonomy (NCBI): domain Eukaryota; kingdom Metazoa; phylum Chordata; class Mammalia; order Rodentia; family Muridae; genus Mus; species Mus pahari. Next base: position 105,234,834 of record NC_034613.1, on the reverse strand, counting down.
AAAAAACCTAGGATAGCAAAACAATACAAGAACATTAAAACAGTAAAAGAACCTTTGGTGGAATCACCATGCCTGACTTCAAGCTGTACTACAGAGCAATTGTGATAAAAAAAAAAAAAAAAAAAAAAAAAAAAACTGCATTGTACTGGTATATTGACAGACAGGCAGTTGACTGGAATAGAATTGAAGACCCAGTAATGAACTCACACATCTATGGTCACTTGATCTTTGACAAAGGATATAAATCAGGCCAGTGGAAAAAAGATAGCATTTTATACAAATGGTGATATCTCATTTGGCGGTTATTATGAAGAAGAATGTGAATTGATCCATTCTTATCTCCTTATACAAACCACAAGTCTAAGTAGATCAAGGAACTCACATAAAACCAGAGTCATTGACACATATAGAAGAGAAAGTGGGGAGAAGCCTCGAAGATATGGGCACTGGGGAAAAATTCNTGAANAGAACAGCAATGGCTTTTGCTGTAAGATCGAGAATTGACAAATTGGACCTCATAAAATTACAAAGTTTCTGTACAGCAAAAGACACTGTCAATAAGACAAAAAGGCTACCAATAGATTGGGAAAGATCTTTACCAATCCTAAATCTGAAAGGGGACTAATATCTAATATATACAAAGAACTCAAGAATCTGGAATCCAGTAAACCTAATAATTCTATTAAAAATGGGGTATAGAGCTTAGCAAAGAATTCTCAAATGAGGAATTTTGAATGGCTGAGAAGCACCTGAAAGAATGTTCAACATCCTTAATCATCAGGGAAATGCAAATGAATGCAATCCTGAGACTCCATCTCACACCAGTCAGAATGGCTAAGATAAAAAATTCAGGTGACAGCCGATGCGGGCTAGGATGTGGAGAAACATTAATAGTCCTCCATTGTTATTGGGATTGCATGCTGGTACAACCACTCTGGAAATTAGTCTGGTGGTTCCTCAGAAAATTGGACACAGTATTATTGGCAGATCCAGCTCTATCACTCCTGGGCATATACCCAGAAGATGTTCCAACTTGTAATAAGGACACGTGCTCCATTATGTTNATAGCAGCCTTATTTATAATAGCCAGAAGCTGGAAAGAACCCAGATGTCCTTCAACAGAGGAATGGATACAGAAAATGTACATTTACACAATGGAATACTACTTAGCTATTAAAATCAATAAATTTATGAAATTCTTAGTCAAGTGTATATATCTGGAGGATATCATAATGAGTGAGATAACCCAATCACAAAAGAACACACATAATATGCACTCACTGATAAATGGTTATTAGCCCATAAGCTCAGAGTACCCAAGATACAATTTGCAAAACACATGAAACTCAAGAAGAAGGAAGACCAAAGTGAGGATACTTTGTTCCTTCTTAGAATGGGGAACAAAATAACCATGGAAGGATTTACAGAGACAAAGTTCAGAGCTGAGTCAGAAGGAAGGATCATCCAGAGACTGCCCCCCCTGGGGATCCATCCCATATACAACCACCAAACCCAGACACTATTTCATATGCCACCAAGATTTTGCTGATGGGACCCTGATATAGCTATCTCTTGTGAGGGTATGCCAGTCCCTGGCATGTACAGAAGTTGATGTTCACAGTCATCTATTGTATGGAACACAAGGCTCCCAATGAAGGAGCTAGAGAAAGTACTCAAGTAACTAAAGGGGTTTGCAACCCTATAGGAGGAACAAAAGTAATTACTAATCAATACCCACTAGAGCTTATATCTCTAGTTGCTTATGTAGCAGAGGATGACCTAGTCAGCCATCAATGGGAGGAGATTAATTGAGAAGATTATATGCCCCAGCACAAAGGAATGCCAGGGCCAGGAAGCAAGAGTGGCTGGGTAGGGGATCCGGACAGGGGGCATTTATAGGGGACTTTTGGAGAGGAATCTAGGAAAGGGGATAGCATTTGAAATGTAAATGAAAAAATACCTAATAAAAATTTTTAAAAATTAAATTAAATTAAAGTTACTTATCCCGTAGTTTTAGTAGTTTTGTTCTTACTAGTTGAATGATTTAAAATATTCTTAGTATGTAATACTAGCTGACCTGGTATTTCCATGTTGCCCAGACTAGTATAAAATTTCCATTGACAATTATATCCCAGATTCCAGAATACTAGCATAATTTCTTTTGCCACTGTGTTTTTCAGTTTTCTCATGTCTCAAAATTATCCTTAGAATAATATTATTTAACACTATAAGTGAGATCTGTAGTAGAAAATTATCTTGTTTTTTCCTAGCACCAAATAATGATCAATACATTCAGTCAAAACAAATAAATCACTCCAGCACTGGTAAGTGTTTATATCTTTATCAGTTTTATGACATAACACTTACATGACATCAAAGTTAAAATGGCTTAGGCCACCATCTGAAAAGGTAATACAGAATTCAAAATCCTTTAATACATAAGAATTCCTTTCATTAGCTTTTCTACTTATTCCTGTTTTTCCTATACCTCTTTACTTTTGTGTTTTTTCTGTACCTAATACTAGTAAATTTTTCTTTGCTCTTATTTTGTAAAGTTCTGCATTGCAGATGTATGATGTACATCCACTTAAAATTATGAAAGATAATTGATATGTTTTTATTCCAATACTTCCCAAGAGACAGGGAAAACAGAATAGTAGATATCTCTATCATCAAATTTTCTTTGTTGAGATATGCTATGGGAGTTTCTAGAAATTTTTTTATTTGATACTCCAAGACTTTTCTCACATTTTTTGCCTAATCTTTGACTGTGTGTACCAGCTAGATAACAGGCTCTGAAGCCAAATGGCCTGATTTTGAATTTTGGCTTCGCTATTTATTTCTAGCCTTATTTGACAAATTACTTAATATAATTTCTCACATATCACCAGTAAAAAGCAGAAATTGTTACGTAATTACACTAAGAATTAGGTGAGCAAATTTAGGTAAAGTATTAATGCATTGCTGGACATGTTTAACATAGTGCTTGCTAATATTAGTTGATTGCTATTACTATTATTAACATTTCATCTATTATCTCTGATGCTAACATCCTCTGAAATTATCTTATTTTCTCTATACTATATTCCCCAAAAGACCTGTAACTCTATTGTGTTGTCTTCCCCAAAATTTTAAAACTCTTCAAGATTCATGAGAAAGAACATATAAAAGCTTACCTTGGGAGTAACAATAACTGTGCCAAAATATGTATAGGACATAAAACATTTAAAATGAAATTTCAAGAGTTGTTATGCAGTGATATTGCTACAGAAAATATTACTACAGGGTATTTGGTCTAAAAGAAGTCAGTTTTTATCTGATAAAAAAAGAATTATCTCTTAAATATCAGAAAATGGGAAAAGTAGGAGAAAATGTCTTTTAACTAAATAGTTTCAATGCTGAAACCATCATTTGTTATCACTCCTTTTCACCTGAGGAAACTCATAACTCCTCATTTCTGTCTTCTGTAAATTCTGACCTGAGTTTCATTTATTAAAATGGATTCTGTGAGTTCAGCCATGGTATGAAAGTAGAGGTGTCATGGGAGTATGTCTCTGTGCTGACATTTTCCCAACCTTTCTAAACTGTGTTCACATATTATAACAAATAAGTTTTACTCTAACTGATATATAAATCACACCTCAGATATTTTTACTTTAAGGAAAATTTCCAAAGAAATTAAGTATAGTAATAATAATAATAATAATAATAATAATAATAATAATAATAATAATAATTTTAGCCCATTTTTATTATAATCCTCTATTGTTCAAATATATATCTTCAGCTTCAGAAAAACAAAAGTAACAAAATTCAAGTCTAAGCTTCTATTTTAAGACTGGCATTGATTTATGACTAGGAAAAAATTTATTAATTGTCTACTCATAAATAAAATGACATAGGGAACATTATCTTTTTTTGTCATCAAATACACCTGAATTGAAATATGTTCAACCCCTGCTTACTTGTGCAAATTTGGGCAAGTCATCTGAGCAGTCTTGGCCTTAGTGTCCTTATCCCGACCCGCGGGACATAAGTTATCTAAGGTCCTCGAGGGGGATTCCAAACCTAGAGAGGAATGGGATAAAGGAAGAGACGGAGACCATGCATATTCGTCATAGTCTCATTTACTGGGTGAAAAGGCTCAAGTTAAATAGTATACAGAGAGGGGTTAGGAGTCATCGAAAGGAAGTAGTGAAGGACGGATGGGGGCGGCTTTCAGTCCACA
>NC_034613.1:105225227-105229633 GCF_900095145.1 Mus pahari | reverse complement strand
CTCCTCCTCCTCCTCATACTACTACTACTACCACTACTACTACTACTACTACTACCACCAAAAAATGGTATTTCCATACAGGCTGGTTGATCAAGTAAATGGAATTGAGGACAAATAAATAAATGTACTCAACAAGAGAAACTTGATTTTGACAAAGTAGCCAAGCTATGTGATTGAAAAAAGAAAATATCTTCAATAAATAGTGTTGGTTTACCCTAATGCTTGCATACAGAATAATGCAAATACACCCATATCCACCTTTTGCGGAAAACTCAAGTTCAAGTGGTTCAAAGACCTCAACATAAAACTGAATACAGTAAATCTGATGGAGAAGGGGGAAAATACCTTGAACTCACTAGTGCAGGAGATAACTTCTTGAACAGAATTCCAAAAGTCCAGGCACTAAGATCAACTATAGATAAATGGGATCTCAAGAAACTGAAAACCTTCTGTAAGGCAAAAGTTATCATAAAAAAAGCTACAACAGCTTACTGAATGGAAGAAACCCTCACCAAGCCAGACTTTTGTCATTCAAAATACATGAAGACATCAAAGAAGTAGGCATCGGGAACATAAGTAATCCATTTAAAATAGGGTACAGAACTAAACAGAATTTTCAACATAGGAATCTCTAATGGCCAAGAAGTACTTAAACACTGAACATCTTTGGTTAGCAAGGAAATACAAATCAAAATGTCTCTCAGATTCCATCATATACCTGTCAAAGTGATCAAGATAATAAAGTCTAGTGACAGATGCGGGAGGGCCATTACATGGAGTAGGTGAAACACTCCTCCACTCTTAGTGGGAGTGCAAACATGTATAACAACTTTAGAAATCAATTTAGTGGTCTTTTAGAAAAACTGGGATAATTGTACCTTAAGGCCCAGCAATTCCACTCTGGAAATATACCTAAAAATATGCTGTAACATACCACAAGGACACTTGTTCAACTATGTTCATAGCAGCTTTATTTGTAATAGCCATAAACTGGAAACAACCTAGATGCCCCTCAAAAGAAGAATGGACTAAGAATGTGTGGCATCTTTACACAATGGAATACTTTTCAGCTATTAAAAAAAAATTACATCATTAAATTTACAGACAAATAAGTGGAAATAAAGAAGATTATTCTGAGTGAAATAGCCCTGACTTTGAAATAAAAACATATGTATTCACTGATAAGTGGATATTAGCTATAAAATATAGGATAACCATGCAATAAGAAGGGCACAAGAGTTTCTTGATGAAGCTCAGAAGAATTAAATTAGACTTCATTGGCAGATAAAGGGAGGGACTGGGTAAAGCAGAGGTGGGTAGAGTAACAATAGTGATCAATCAAGTGAGGGTTGGAGGGAGAAAGTAAGGGAAAAGAGAATTGAATTTGGTGCAGGGACATCTCTGGGAAGAGTGAGAAGCCTAGAATAATGAAAAATCTGAAGAATCTTTGAGGTTGTTCTTAGTTAAGACTACCAGCAATAGAGATATGGAGTATGAAAAGACCATCTTCTATAATCAGAAAGGATTTCCGGCAGCAGGACTAGGACATTAATCAAGCCACAAAACCTTAAACTTACATTTTTTTTCCTGCCAACAGAATATATAGATGTAAAAATGAAGAATAAATTGAGGGGCTAGACAACCAATGACTGGTCCAGCTCAAGCCTCATGTGGAGAGAAAGAGAGAGAGCCCACCCACAATATAAATGATATTCTTGCTATACTTGCAGACACAAACTAGCATAACTGTCATCCAAGAGGTTTCTCCCTGCAACTGATGGAAACAGATGCAGACACCTGCACCCAAACAATATTTGGAGTTCAGAGAATCTTACTGAAAGGTTGAGGAAGGATTGCAGGAGACAGACAGGTCAAAGACTTTATAAGATATCATACAGAATCACCTAACCTGATCCTGTAGGTGCCTACAGAGACTGAACAGCCAAAAAGAGAACATGCATGGAATGGATCTAGGTCCTGAGTATACAAATAACAGTTATGCAACTTGGTCGTCATGTGGGACTACTAAGAGCAAATGCAGAACCTGTATCTAACTCTGTAGCTGGCATTTGTGTCTCTTTCCTATAATTCCACTTTCTTGTCTAGCCACAATAGGACAAGAAGTTATACTTAGTCCTATTGCAACTTGAATTGCCAAGGTGGATTGATATCTATCAGATGGCTCCCCTTTCTTGAAGAGAATGAGAAGAAAGGAGGATGAGGAAAAGTAATGAGAGGCTGGACTGAGAAGAGAGGATGGAGGTGATGATGAGATCTAGATATAACTAAATTTAGAGAAACAAGAAAAAAATAACAAAAGAGGATCTCTCTGGAGCAATCCAAGCTGCCCTTAGCAGCATGCTATCTCAGGGGAAAACCATTTTCCCCTCACTTATCTGTGCACCTTCATTAGACCTGTGAGTCCTGAATAAAACAGGTAATCTTTTCTTCTCCCATCCATCTTCCCTACCTGCTGAGTTCTCTGGAGCATGCCAAGCTGCTCTGAGCAGCTTGGTATCCCAGGGGAACCTTCACTCTTTCCCGACCTCTCTGTCTACCTTCAGAAGACCTGCTGATAGAGAAACATACAGATAAGCCTCCTTCCCCCACCTATCTCCCCTGCTTGCTGCATCCTCTGAGCATACCAAGCTGCCATGAACAGCCTGCTATCCCAAGCAGAACTCCATTATACTACCACCTCTCTTCCCACATTCATCAGATCTGCACCTCCTGAACAACACAGACCTGCAGATCTGAAAACATAGAGCTCAGAGGCCTGCTATCCCAGCACTATCAAGGTTAATCCACTTGCAAATACCTATTACAACAGAAGCATCCAGGGACCAGAGGCATCCAAATGGCTAAAGGTCCTGTAAAGAACAGAGTAACAGTCAAGGCAATAATAGTACACCTTCATAACACATCTATACTAAACCAGTAATCCCTGGATATCCTAGTACAACTGAAGCACAAAAAAAAAATGACCTTAAATACAATTTTTAAAAGATGATAGATGTCTGTAAAGAGGAAATTGATAAATCCCTTAAAGAAATCTAGGAAAACACAATCAAACAGGTAGAGGTCTTAATGAGGAAACAAATACTTTAAAAATATACATGATAATTCAATTAAACAGGTGAAGGAAATAAAACTGTACAAGATGTAAAAGTAGAAATTTAAGCAAAATAGAAAGCACAATCTAAGGGAATGTTGGTGTAGGAAAACCTAGGGAAAACTATAGGAAAAACAGATGCAAGCATCACAAGCAGAATACAGGCGATGGAAGCACGAATCTCAGTCATAGAATTATAATGGAAGAAATTAATACATGAGTCAAAGAAAATGTTATAGCTAAAAATATCCTGACCCAAAGCAGCCAGGAAATCTGGCATACCCTGAAAAATCCTCATCTAACAGTAGTAGGAATAGAAGAAGGTGAAGAATCCCACCTCCAAGGCTAAGAAAATATTTTCAACAAAATCATAGAAGAAAATATTACCAACCTAAAGAAAGAGTTGCCTATAAATATACAATAAGCTTATAGAACACCAATTAGAATGGACCCCCCCCCAAAAAAAAGAAAAGAAAAAGAAATTCCTCCCATTATATAATAATCAAAACACAATAACACAATATCTACAGGACAAGAAAGGATATTAAAAGAAGCTAGGGGAAAGAGCAGGTAACATAAAAGGAAGACCTATCAGATGTACATATGACATCTCAATAGAGACTCTAAAAGCTAAATGCACCTTGACAGATATCTTGCAACCTCTAAAAACCCACAGGTGTCAACATAGACTATTACACCCAGCAAAACTCTGAAGGCTATGCCAGTGGATGCTCACAGTCATCCATTGGATGGAACACAGGGCCCCCAATGAAGGAGCTAGAGAAAGTACCCAAGGAGCTGAAGGGGTCTGCAACCCTATAGGAGGAACAAAAATATGAACTAACCAGTACCCCCAGAGCTCATGTCTCTAGTTGCATATGTAGCAGAGGATGGCCTAGTAGGCCATCAATGGGAAGAGAGGCCCTTGGTCTTGTGAAGATCATATGCCCCAATAGAGAGGAATGCCAGGGTCAGGATGCAGGAGTGGGTTGGTTGGGGAACAGGGCAGGGGGAGGGTGTACAGTACATTTAGTATAGCATTTAGAATGTAAATGAAGAAAATATTTAATAAAAAACATAAAAAAGAAAAGATATGTCAAGAAATATCCAAATCCAAATCCACAAATCCAGCTCTACAGAAAATACTAGAAGAAATAAGTAATTCCACAAAAGCAAAAACTAGGGTAACACAAACCACACACAAACCAAACACACACACACACACACACACACACACACACACACACACTCACACCACACACGGGGAAAAGAGAGAGAGAGAGAGAGAGAGAGA
>NC_034613.1:105214923-105224242 GCF_900095145.1 Mus pahari | reverse complement strand
ATGAAATTCCCTTGATCAGTAGGATTAACGTGGTGAAAATGTCCATCTTACCAAAAGCAACCTACAGATTCAATACAGTTTCCAAAAAAAAAAAAAAAAAAAAAAAAAAAAAAAAAAAGAATGAAAATTGATCCACATTTATCACCCTGTACAAAACTCAAGTCCAAGTGGATCAAGGACTTCAAATAGATACTCTAAATCTCATAGAAGAGTAAGTAGGAAATAGCCTTGAATGCAATGTTACAGTCTACATTTTCCTGAACAGAACACTGGTGGCTCAAGCTCTATGATCAACCATTGATAATGGGAACTCATGAAACTGCAACCTTCTGTAAGGCATAGGACACTATCAATAGGTCAAAATTGTAGCCTACATATAGGAAAACATCTTCAACTCTATATCTAATAGAGGGATAATATTGAATATTTATTAAAACAAAACTCAAGAAGTTAGACACCAGTAACCCAAATAACCCAATTAAAATTGGGTACAGAACTAAACAGAGAATTCTCAACATAGGAATCTCCAATGGCAGTGAAGCACTTAAAGACATGTTGAAACTCCTTATTTATCATGGAAATGAAAATCAATACAACTCAGATGTAACATCTTACACCCCTCAGAATAGCAAAGATCAAAAACTCAAGAAATAGCATATGCTGCCAAGAATATGGAGCAAGGGAAACACACCCCCTTTGCTAGTGGAATACAAACTTGTACAGACATTTTGGAAATTAATTTTGCATTTTCTCAGAAAACTGGGAATAGTTCTACCTCAAGAATGAGCTATATAGTACTCCTGGGCATATACCCAAAAGATGCTTCACTATTCCACAAAAACACTTCCTCAACTATGTTTGTAGCAGCTTTATTCATAATAGCCAGAAAATGGAAAAACCCTAGATGTCCCTCAACTGAAGAATGTTATAGAGAAAATGTGGTACATTTACATAATAAAATACTGTTCAGCTATTTAAAACTATGACATCATGAATTTTGCAGAGAAATGGATCTTGAGAATATCCTCCTGAGTGAGATAAACAGGTCACAGATAGACATGCATAGTATATACTTATTGATAAATGAATATTAGTTATAAAATACAGCATACTCATGCTATAGTCCACAGACCCAAAGCAGGTAAACAAGAAGGAAGGCCCAAGAGATGATGCTTCAATTTCACTTAAAATGGGAGAGAAAATACTCATAAGAGACATATGGAGGGGGACAACTGCATAGGAAGGGATATGGGAAAGGGGAATGAGACATTCAGGATCAGGTATGGGGATAACCAGATGGCCATAAGAATGAAAGGATATATACAGCTGATTAGTATGGGGAGGTAGGGGGTATCTATAGGAAGAGATAGAACCTGGAGAAAAAGGAGTTACCCAAGAATCAATGGGACTGTTCCTAACTTTGACTCACAGCATTTGGGATATGGAACCTGAAGAAGTTACCTCATGTAGCAAGACTAGAACCCCAATGGTGTAATAGGAACACCAAAGTACTCACAAAATTTTTGACCCTATATTTATCCTATCTACAATAAATGCAGGGATGGGGGATGGAGGAGAGACTTAAGGAACGACCAACCAATAACCTGCCCAAATTGAGTTCCATTCCATGGGCAAGCATCATTCACTAATACTTTGATACTCTGTAATTTTTGCAGATAGGAGTCTACCATGGCTCTTTTCTGAGAGGCTCCACCAAGCAAATGACTCAGATAAATGCACACACCCATAGCAAAACAGTGATTTGAGCTTGAGGATTCTTACAGAATAGGAGGAAAGATTGTGGGCACTGGATCAGATAGGAACTCCACAGGAAGATCAACAGAGTCAAATAATCTGGACCCTGATGTTCTCAGAGACTGAACCACCAACTAAAGAATATGCACAGGCTGAACATAGGCTTCCCAGCCACTTGTAGCAGATGTGCAGCTTGGTCTTCATGTGGGTCTCCAACAACAGTAGTGTGGTTAGGGAGGCTATCATCAAAGCTTCTGCCTATATGTAGGATATGTTTTTCTAGCTAGGCTGCCTTATCTGGGCTCAGGGAGATAGGATGTGCCTTGCCTGAAAGGTATTTGATGTACCATGGTGGGGGAATACCCAGGGGAGCCCCTACCTGCTAAAAGGAGACAGAAAGTTGGGCATGGGGGATAGGGCATGGGAGGGAGGGAAGAAGAGGCAGGCAATGAGCAGGATGTAAAGTGAATAAGTAAAATAAACAATTAAAGGAAGAAAGAAAGAGAGAAAAAAGAAAGAAAGAAAAAAGAAAGAAAGAAAGAAAGAAAGAAAGAAAGAAAGAAAGAAAGAAAGAAAGAAAGAAAAAGAGAAAGAAAGAAAGGAAGAAAGAAATATAGTTATAGAATACAAAGTATAACTTATAAATAAAAAGAAATTTAATATAAAGAAAACAAGCAAGCAAAAAGCAGATGAATACCTATAATAACACCTAATAATAATTCCTCCTGAGAATTAAATCTATGAATTAAATTGAAATAAATATATTAAAATATTTTATCTTTTGATAGTTGAACTCTTACTTTGAATTGTTTGCATAATAAAATGCTACATCCAACCCCCCCAAAAAAACTGTCAATAAATACTATCACCACTATTTTAAAAAGAATTCTCAAACCTGACTGTTTCTCCTTACCTACACCAGTTTTTTCCTTCTTCTTTTTATTGTATATTTTATTTAAATACCTTTCAAATGTTATTCCCTTTCCTTTCCCCTCCACAAAGCCTTTAACCCATCCCCCATCTCCCTACTTCTATGAGGGTGCTACCTCACCCTCTCACCCACTTCTACCTCACAACTCTTTCATTCCGCTCCACTGGGGCCTCTAGCCTTCACAAGACCTAGGGCCTCCCCTACCATTGATGGCTATCCTCTGCTACATATGCAGCTGGAGCTAGGCAAACCTTCAGCTCCTTCAGTCCTATCCCTAACTCCTCCATTGGGGTCACCTGCTCAGTCCATCAGTTGGCTGCAAGCATCCACATCTGTATTTGTCATGTTCTGGCAGAGCCTCTCCAGAGACAGCTATGTATGGCTCCTGTCAGCAAGCACTTCTTGGCATCAACAACAGTGTCTGGGTTTGGTGTCTGTGTATGGAACAGATCCCCAGGTAGGGCAGTCTGCTCCAGAGTTTGTCCCCACACTTCCTGTAGACAGGAAAATCTTGGTGAAAATGTTAGAGATGATTGGGTGGCCCCATCTCCCAACTGGGGGCCTTGCTAACCTCTGGATATGGACTCTACAGATTCTCTCTCCTCTTTGTTGGGCACTTCAGCTAATATCATTCCTGTTGGGTCCTAGGAGCCTCTTGCTTTCCTGGCATCTAGGACTTTCTGGTGGCTACCCCCATTTCCCCATTGCTATATAACTCTAATCAATTCCCTGATTCCCTGTAAATCATTCCCATCTCCTCCCATTCCTGATCCTACCCCTATATTTTCTTCCTCCTCCTTATCTTCCTCCCAAGTCCTTTCAACCCTCTACGTCCTGTGAGAATTTTGTTGCTCCTTCTAAGAAGGACTAAAATATTCACACTTTGGTTTTCTTTCTTCTTGAGCTTCATATAATCTATGAGTTGTATCATGGGTATTCTGCGCTTTTTGCCTAATATCAGCTTATTAGTGAGTACTTACCGTGTGTTCTTTTGTGACTGGGTAACATCACTCAGGATGATACTTTCTACTTTCATCCATTTGCCTAATAATTTCATGGAGTCATTGTTTTAATAGCTGTCTAGTATTCCATTGTGTAAATGTACATTTTCTGTATCCATTCCTCTGTGGAGGGACATCTGGTTCTTTCCAACTTCTGGCTGTTTTAAATAATGCTGCTATGAGCATAGTGGAACATGTGTCCTTGTTATATGTTTGAGCATCTTCTGGGTATATGCCCAGGCATGGTATAGTTGGGTCTCAGGTAGTTCTATGTCCAATTTTCTGAGGAACCGCCAAACTGATTTCCAAAGTAATTGTACCAGCTTGTAATCCCACTAACCTGTTTTAACTAACCACAAACCACCACTATTTTTATTAATAATATATAATATTCTCATAACAGTCTCTTTGCTTCTCTTTCCCTTGAAGCCTTTATACTATTGCTACACAACAGTGAAAAATGACACTTTAGGTTTTTGTTTTTAACTTAATCATTCCCCAATTCTCTAATAGTGATTAAATTCATTTAGCATAAAATATAAACTGTTTAACATGTGTGCAAACCTCCTTGTCCAACTGAGGACAAAAAATTCTTTTAATCTGTTACCACTTTTGCCATAGGCTATATTACATTTCCCATATTCCTAGAAAATATTAGCTATTCTCAACCTTAGAGTTTTGTAACTATCATTGTAATAATATTTAGAATTGAAGCTCCTTCATTCAAGTCAGGACCCTGTTACTTTTTACCACTCTAGATAAATGTTCTACTAGCATATTCAGTGTTCTACATGATACTTGTTAATTTTACATTTTACATAGTTGTTATAATGTGATATTTTAATGGTATATAGTATTCTTTTCAATTTTTAGCTCTGTAGCTTTACTTTATATCCTTATCATAAATAACAGATGTATAATTATTATCAAGGTATAATTGCTACCTTCATCACACTATCCTGTTTTATCCTAACTACAAAAGTCAGTTTTTTTGTGAAATTTATGATTGTTTCTTAAAACCAAAGAACCTTTGAAGTTAGCTAAAAAATTATTTTGGGTCAGCAAGAAATTCTAAATATTTGATGTAAATTCTAAATACTTGTTGAACAACATGTAAATCTTGTTGATGATAAAAGCAAAACTCACAAAATGATTTACCGAAGAAATATTTCAAAGTGTTCACTGTCTGATAACTTGTGTTATTTCTTTGAAAATGGACTTTTAAAAGACCATCAATAAACAATCAAAGAAGCAGAGAAAAGGTCACCAAAAGCAAAGAAAATTCCTGGATTGAAGGTAATCTGAATTTCTTCCATTTTGACACAATGGGGGAAGAACTATTTCAATCTCAAATCCTGCATGTGAACAATAGATATTTACTCTTTCCTGAAAAGACTGTTTTGTTTCTATATTTTATCTGAAACTATTCAAGTCACAAAATGTAGGACTAATTTATAAAAAACAAAAAAATAAAAAACAAAAAAACAAAAAAACCAAATACAATACTTAAAAAGTAACTGCTGTCCAAAAACTTTCAATGAGTCAATGGTGTCACATTGGGGATATCTATAACAGTAATTTAGAATAAATTTTGTGACACATAAATTTATCATGATTTTCTCTGTTTCAGATTAAATGATACAAGGGACACTAGAACTACTGAATGAATCCTTATGCTTATAGCATTCCTTTCTCTTAAGGTTTTATGTTTATTAAAGTGTAAGTGGCAAAAGAGATTAATAGTAATAGCATATATATGTATATATACATATATGTACATATATTAGCATTTTCTTTAAAAAGTGTTAAAAAGCAAAAAGAAATTGGAAGCACAGATGTCAACTTAGTGTGAAACTATACTCCTGAAGATATGGAAAAGGGGAGATTGAAGAGTATGGTAGATAAAAACTTCATAAGAACCAATTTTTCACACACTTTTTCTCTCCTAATTTTCCTTGTATTCCTCCTCCCTTATTTTCTTCAATGTATTTATTTTTCAGTGTGATTTTCCTACAAAAGGAATAGTGTTCTCATTATGAAAGTTAATATTTATTACAAGAGGAAGGGGAGGTGTCATTTAAATAGTTTGTTACTATTATAAACATTATCTAGGGCTATATTTAATGAATAATAAAGAATTCATGTACAACACTGCATTATACAAGACAAATGCTAACCTTCATATATAAGTGTCCAAAAGAAGTTCACCTGGTTATAAGACTTTGTTCTGTAATGTTCTTAAATGATTAAGATGCTTACAAGTACTACACATTTTTTCTTTCTGCTGGGGTACTATATTAATCCCTGAATTCTGAGGTGACAGCCTACCAAACCCTTCTCTGAGGAGCAAATCAAAATAAAAGAAATTGAAGAATATATTTCAAGACACTTAAAGTAAGAACTCATGTTTAGGCCGGGTGGTGGTGGCACAAGCCTTTAATCCCAGCATTTGGGAGGCAGATTTCTGAGTTCGAGGCCAGCCTGGTCTACAAAGGTAGTTCTAGAACAGCCAAGGCTACACAGAGAAACTCTGCCTCTAAAACAATAAATAAATAAATAAATAAATAAATAAATAAATAAATTAAAAATTAAAAAAAGAACAAACAAAAAAACCTCATGTTTAGTTCTGTCAGTTGAACTAGATTTAATGGGAATGCAAAGACCATTTGAGAGCATGAACATGGTGGGGAAGAGATTCTTTATGTAGATAGTAAACCAGTAAGTTTTTTTGTTCAGTATATTATCAACCTTTATTTAAATGGCAAGCAATAAATGGAATAAAATCAAGAGCCTCTCTGCTCATTGATACAAGATAAAGCAATCCTTTGCTACATATGTAGCTAGAGCCATGGATTCCTCTATGTACACTCTTTGGTTCATGCTTTAATCACTAGGAGCTCTTGGTGGTCCAGTTAATTGATATTGCTGTTCATCCTATGTGTTTGCAATCCACTTCAGCTACTTTAGTTCTTACCCTAGATCTTCCATTGGTGCCCTCAGGCACAGTCCCATGGTTGGCTGTGAGTATCTACATCTGTATTGGACAGATACTGGCAGAACATCTCAGGGAACAGCTATGCCAGGCTCAGTCAGCAATCATTTCATTGCATCAGCAATAGTGTGGGGATTTTGTGTATAGAGATGGGATGGATCCCTAGGTGAAGCATTCTCTTGATGGCCTTACCTTCAGTACCTGCTCCATTTATGTCTTTCCTTTGGAAAGTAAAAATTCTGGGTTAAAATTTTTGAGATGGGTTGGTGGCCCCATCACTTAACTGGAGGTCATGTCTATTTACTGGTAGTGTTTTATCTCTCCCCTATGCTGGGTAATCCAGCTAATGTAATCCTCACTGGATCTTGGGAAATTCTTGCTTCCCTAACATCTGGGACATTCTAGTAGTTCCGCTGGTTCACCACAGCCCAATGCTACAGATTTGTACTCATTCTCCTGACCCTTTGGACTACATTACTGGGTCTTCCCATACCTGATCCTGTCCCACTTTTCCCTCCACATCCTCTATTCCTCCTATATCCCTCTGTCCTTCTACCTCCCATAATTATTTTGTTGCCCCTTCTAAATAGGAGTGAAGCATGCAAACTTTGGTCTTTCTTCTTGATAGGTTTCATATGGTCTGTGAGTTTTTATGTGGATATTCTGAGTTTGGAAGATAATATCTACTTATAAGTGTGTTCAAGCCATGTATGTCCTTTTGGGTTTGGGTTATCTCACTCAGGGTGAAATCTTCTACTTCCATCTGTTTGACTGCAAAATTCATGAAGTCATCTTTTTAATAGCTGAGTAGTATTTCATGCTGGAAATGTACCACATCTTTTATATCCATTATTCCACTGAAGAACATGTGGGATTTTTAGAGTTTCTGGTTATTATTTTTTTTAAAAAGTCTGCTATGAACATAGTAGAACACATGTCCTTGTTATTTGTTGGAGCAACTTTTCAGTATACGCCCAGGAGTGGTATAACTGGGTCTATAGGTAGAGCTATTTCCTTTTCTCTAAGGAACTGCCAGATTGATTTCCAAAGTAATTGTACCAATTTGTAATCTCATCAGTAATCTCCAGAATCTGCTTTTGCCTGAGTTTTTCATCTTAACCATTCTGATTGGTATGAGGTGGAATCTCAGGGCTGTTTGGATTTGCACTCATTGATAAGTGGATATTAGCCCAAAAGATCAGAATACCCAAGCTACGAAGAAGACCAAAGTGTGAATACATTGATCTTTCTTAGAAAGGGGAACAAAATACCCATGGACTGGGTGGTGGTAGCACACAACTTAATCCCAGCACTTGGGAGGAAGCGGCAGGTGGATTTCTGAGTTCAAGGCCAGCCTGGTCTACAAAGTAAGTTCTAGGACAGCCAGGGCTATACAGAGAAACCCTGTCTAGAAACAAACAAACAAACAAAATACCCATGGAAGGAGCTACAGAGATAAAGTATGGAGCAGAACTGAAGGAATGACCATCCAGAGACTGCCCCAACTGGGAATCAATCCCATATACAATCACCAAACCCAGACAATATTGTGGATTCCAACAAGTGCATGCTGATAAGAGCCTGTCTCCTGAGATGATCTGCCAGTGCCTGAAAAATACAGAAGTGGATGCTCACAGCCATCCATTGGACTGGGCACAGTGTCCCCAATGAAGGAACTAAAGAGTGTAACCAAGGAGCTGAATGGCTTTGCAGTTCCATAGGAGGAACAACAATATGAACTAACCAGTACCTCCAGAGATACCTTGGGCTAAACCACCAACCAAAGTGTACACATGTTGGGACTCACAGCTCCAGCTGCATATGTAGCAGAGGATGGCCTAGTTGGTCATCAATAGGAGAGGCCCTTGGTCCTGTGAGGACTCTATGCCCCCGTATAGGGTAATGCCAGGGCCAGAAAACAGGAGTGGGTGGGTTGGTGAGCAGGGGGAAAGGGGAGGGGATACGTGTTTTTGGAGGGGAAACCAGGAAAGGGGATAACATTTGAAATGTAAATAAATATTGAATTAAAAAAAAAAAAAAGTGAATGGATCAATTTGCATTCTTCCATATGGTGACTGCCAGTTGAACCAGCTCATTTGTTGAAAATGCTCTCTTTTTTTCTCTGGATGATTTTGGCTTCTTTGTCAAAGATAAAGTGACCATACTTAAGTGCTTTCATTTCAGTGTCTTCAAGTCTATTCCATTGACCTACTTGTTTGTCACTGTACCAGTGCCACACAGTTTTTATCACTAATTGCTTTGCAATAGAGCTTTATGTCCACAATTGTGATACTCCCACAGATATTTTATTTTTGAGAATTATTTTCTCTCTCCAGGGTTTTTAATTTTTCCAAGATGAAGATAAGAATTACTCTTACATTGGGAACAAAACTCCCATGGGAGGGGTTACAGAGACAAATTTTGGAGCTGAGATGAAAGGATGGACCATTCAAAACCTGCCACACCCAGGGGTCCATTCCATAATCAGACACTATTGCATACACCAGCAAGATTTTGCTGAAAGGACCCTGATATAGCTGTCTCTTGTGAGGCTATGCCAGTGCCTGGCAAACACAGAAGTGGATGCTCACAGTCAGCTATTGGATGGAACACAGGGCCCCCAATGGAGGAGCTAGAGAA
>NC_034613.1:105202903-105214903 GCF_900095145.1 Mus pahari | reverse complement strand
AAGTGGATGCTCACAGTCAGCTATTGGATGGAACACAGGGCCCCCAATGGAGGAGCTAGAGAAAGTGCCCAAGGAGCTGAAGGGGTCTGCAACCCTATAGGTGGAGCAACAGTATGAACTAACCAGTACCCCCAAAGCTCATGTCTCTAGCATCATATGTAGCAGAAGATGGTCTAGTCAGCCATCATTGGGAAGAGAGGACCCTTTGTCTTGCAAACTTTATAAGCCCCAGGACAGGGGAACACCAGGGCCAAGAAGGGGGAGAGGGTGGGTAGGGGAGCAGGGGGTGAGGGTATAGGGGACTTTGGGGATAGCATTTAAAATTTAAATGAAGTAAATACCTAATAAAAATTGGAAAAAAAATACTCTTAGTATCTCTCTGAAGAAATGAGTTTGAAGAAGATTACAGTATATATTTAGATTGCTCTGGGAAAGATGTATGGCCATTTTTAGTATGTTAGTCCTGCTGATGCATGAGCATAGGAGATCTTCTATATTACGATGTCTTCTTCTATTTCTTTCTTTAGAAACTTGAAATTTTTGGCATACAGATCTTTCATTTGCTTGTTTAGAATTACACCATGATATTTTATATTATTTGTGACCATTATGAAGGATGCTGTTTCCCTAACTTTTTTGCAACCTGTATGTCCTTTGTGTAAAGGAAGGCTACTAGTTTATTTGAGTTAATTTTACATCCAACTACTTTGCTGAAGTTGTTTAGCAGCTATAGTTTTCTGGTAGAATTTTTGGTATGTGTAATGTATGCTATCATATCATATGCAAATACAGATATCTTATGTTTTTCCTTTCCAATTTGCATCCATTTGACCTCCTTTGGTTGTCTAATTGCTCTGGCTAGAACATCAAGTACCATGTTGAATACAAGTGGAGAGAGTGGGCAATCTTGTCTTGTTCCTGATTTTATTGGGATTTCTTCATGTTTCTCTCCATTTAATTTGATACTGTATATTTCTTTCCTCCATATGACATTTATTATGTTTAAGTATGTTCCTTTACTTTCTGATCTTTCTAAGATTATTAACATGAAGGGGAGTTGTATTTCTCATAGGCTTTTTCAGCATCTAATGAGATAATCCTGTATTTTTCTCCTTTGAGTTTGCTTATATATTGGATTACATTGATGAATTTCCATATATTCAACCATCCATGCAATCCTGGGATAAAGCCTACCTGATTATGGTGAATGATCATTTTGATGTGTTCTTGGATTCAGTTTGCAAAAATTTTATTGAGTATTTTTCTGTCAACCGATAAGACAAATTGGTCTGAAGTTCTCCTTCCTTGTTTTGTCTTTTTGTGGTTTAGACATCAGAGTAACTGTGGATTCATGGAATAAATTATGTAGAGTTCCTTCTGTTTCTAATTTATGAAATAGTTTGAGAAATATTGGTATTCAGTTTCATTTGAAGGTCTGATAAAGTTCTGCACTAAAACAATCTGGCCTTGTTCTTTTTCTTTGTTGGGAAACTTTTAAGACTGCTTATATTTCCTTAGGGGTAAAAGGAGTGTTTAGATAATTTGTCTGATCCTGATTTAACTTTGTTACTTGGTATCTGTCTAGAAAATCATCCATTTCATCTAGACTTACCAGTTCTGTTGCATATAGCCTTTTGTAGAAGGACCGGATGATTTTTTGAATTTCTTCAGTTTTGGTTGTTATATCTCCCTTTTAATTACGATTTTGTTAATTTTTGTTAATTTAAGATTACTGTTTCTGTGTGCGCTGGTTAGTCTGTTTAGTTTGTATATCTTGTTGATTTTCTCAAAGAACCAGCTTCTGGTTTTGTTGATTCTTTGTAGAGTTCTTTTTGTTTATATTTGGTTGATTTCAACCTTGAGTTTGATTATTTCCCACCTTTCACTCCTCTTGGGTGTCTTTATTTCTTTTTGTTCTAGATCTTTCAGATGTGCTGTTAAGCTGCTAGTGTATGATCTCTCTAGTTTGTTTGTAGAGGCACTCAGAAATATGAGTTTTCCTCTTAGCACAGCTTTCACTGGTGTCCCATTAGTTTTGGTGTGTTGTTCCTTAATTTTCATTAAATTCCAAAAAATCTTTAATTTCTTTCTTTATTTCGTCCTTGACCAAGTTTTCATTGTTCAGTTTCCATGTGTATATGGGCTGTCTGTTTTTTTGTTTTTTGTTTTTTTTTTTTTTACTGAAGACCAGCCTTAGTCCATGATGATCTGATAGGATGCATGGGATTATTTCAAACTTCTTGTATTTGTTGAGGCCTGTTTTGTGACCAATTATATGGTCAATTTTGGAGAATGTACCATGAGGTACTGAGAAGAAGTTATGTTCTTTTGTTTTAGGATGAAATATTCTGCAGATATCTACTAAATCCATTTGGCCCATAACTTCTGTTAATTTCACTGTTTCCCTGTTTAGTTTTTGTTTCCATGTTCTGTCCATTGATGAGAGTGGGTTGTTGAAGTCTCCCATTGTTATTGTATGAGGTGCAATATGTGCTTTGAGCTTTAGCAAAGTTTCTTTTATGAATGTGGGTGTCCTTGCATTTAGAGCATAGAAGTTCAGAATTGAGTGTTCTTCTTGGTAGATTTTTATATTGATGGGTATGAAGTGTACTTCCTTATCTTTTGTATACATTTTGCTTGAACAATGATTTTAATAGTTATTAGATGGATACTCCAGCTTGTTTCCTGAGACATTTTAATTAGAAAATTATTTTCCAGCCTTTTACTCTGAGGCAGTATTTGTCTTTAACACTGAGGTGCATTTTCTGTATGCAGCAAAATGCTGTTCCCTGTTTACGTATCCATTCTGTTAGTCTATATCTTTTTATTGGAGAATTGAGTACATTGATGTTAAGAGATATTAAGCATTATTGACTGTTGCTTCCTGTTTCTTTTGTTTTGGTGGTGGAATTATGTTTGTGTGGCTATCTTCATTTGGATTTATCAAAAAATTACTTTCTTGTTTTTTCTATGGTGGTCTTCTCATTGTGTCCTGGATTTCTGGATGTTTTAGGTTAGGAGCTTTTTGCATTTTTCATTTTTTTTTTTTTGATTGTTGCGTCAATGTTTTCTATATCATGTTCTGTATCTGAGATTCTCTCTTCTATCTCTTGTATTCTGTTGGTGATGCTTACATCTTTGACTCCTGATCTCTTTCCTAGGATTTCTATCTCTAGAATTGTCTCCCTTTGTGATTTCTTTATTGTTTCTATTTCCATTTTTAGAAACTGGATAATTTTGTTCAATTCATTCACCTGATTGATTGTGTTTTCCTATAATTTTTAAACGATTTTTATGTTTCCTCTTTAAGCCCTTCTACCTATTTACTTGTGTTCTCCTGTATTTTGTTTAGGGAGTTATTTATGCCCCTCTTAAAGTCCTCTATTGTCATCATAAGATGTGATTTTAAATCCAATTCTTGCTTTTCTGGTGAGTTCAGCTTGCTGTGGTGGAAGAAGTGGGTTCTGCTGATTCCAAGTAGCCTTGTTTTCTGTTGCTTATATTCTTGCCCTTGCCTCTAATCATCTGGTTATCTCTTGATGTTGGCTGGCCTTGCTATCTCTGACTAGGGCTGTTCTCACCTACAAGCCTGTGTTTCAGTATTCCTTGGAGATATTTCTTTCTGGGAGGAATTTGAGTAAGGAGAGAGGTACAGACTTTTAGCTTGTACAATATCTTCAGTAATGTGTTTACTTTATTCGCAACAATATGAACTGATTACTAGAAAGTACTAGGTCAATACATTTGTTTTTACAGTTACAATACAGTGCCTTAATTTAATATACCACTCTATTAAAAATAAAGTGTAAATGACAGAACCTCATAATGTATCAATTTAAAATAAAATATTTTCACAATTATTATCTAATAATCTTTTTTTTTAAATGAGAGACTTCTTTGGAGAATAATGTTTGTGGTTAAAAAGACATACTTAAATGTGCAAAAGAGAAAGGTCAGGGCATTAGATATTCAATCAAATTTCATATGAATTTTCAAATGTCTGTGCCTCCAACATAATTAGTTTTTATTTTGGACACATAATCATGAGTGACTTTCTTTGATATTCTTAGAACCTGGAAAGGTAAAATAAACTTTATTTGCTGTTCAAGGAATTGATTTATTTAATTTTTTCTTAGGTCACCTTTTTAAAAATTGCCCTGTTAACTGTTAGGATTTTTTTTCTTGACATTGCTGATGAGAATTTAAACCACCTCTTTTATCTTTATTAAATTCTTGGGAAGAAAGGTAAATGTTTAATAAATTAGATTAATTACATTTAATGCAAATACAAGGTCATCAAAAAGCCAATACAAATTCATCATTTTATAAATATTTGATAAATAAGCATATCACTATTATTATGATGGTAGTAGGAATTAATATTAGGTTATGTAGTTAGTAATCTGCATAATCAGAAAAAAACATGAATAATAGAACTCATAGAATTGTGCCATGTGAAAACATGACTGCTAAATATCCAATATGAGGTTAAATTTTTCTACAAAAGTCAGGTTTAAAGTGAATTAACATTTATAGTGAACAAGATTATCAGTTTTGAATTAAAGCCCTTTTAGTATCCAACTAAAACTTTTTAATCCATAAACATACTCCATAAAGGGACTAGGGACTTTTTTGACCTTTATCTTGTAGACCATAACATTTTCCCATGAATTTGCTTAAGCTGCAGCTAGTATCAGGGCAAGGAAAGTTTAAAAAGTTGGGGAAAATGCCAGTTAGCTTGGCTGAGAGTGTTCTTATCTACTCCTTAATCTTGCTGGAATCTTGCTCAGGTCATGAAAACTGAAAGAAAGGGTGTTAGATTTCAAGAGCCAGTGATTCTTAATGTTTTTAATTTTGTAAACCTAGATAATTGTTTTAATTAAAAATTCTTTAATTTTTATTTTTGGTATCATTACCATAATATACAGGGCAATATATAGCTGATCTAATAAAAAGAAAAAGAGAAATAGAAAACAGAAAAAAAAACACTGAAGAATATATATCTAATTGACATAGTATTGAATTAATCAATAACTTCATTTGTTAAAGAAAAACCTTTCGTTATCATATCCATTATTTCCATCATCTGATCCATAGTCACCATATGGGTATTTCCTGAGCCCTTCTCATCATAATTGTCTCCCCCACATGGCTTTAAAACCTGATATCTGTTGCCCAATAAATCTTCTCCTTTATTGTAACCATCATATATCAACAAAGGCAATCCAATAAATCATTCAACAAATTTTAAAATATCCATAGCTTTATATATTTAACTATCCTTTTTAAATTTTCCTTTTCCAATGCCAAAATAAAGAATATTTTTCAGAGTGAAGTCATAGAGCATAACCATAATTATTAGAATACAAAACAACGTTTTTAACAGTTTAAACAATTCAATGTCATGTTACAATGTTTGGCTACCAGCAAGATAAATTCTAGTATATGAATGCATGAAGGTGCAGCTTTAATACCTCGTTAAAGAAACATTTTTAAATCCTATCTTTCAAAGTCTTGTTTTTGGGACAGGGATTACATAAAAATATTATTCCAATTCTAAAATATCTTTACAAACCTGTTTCAATGGGGTGGCTCACGCCATGTGTTATTAATGAGAATGACTTTAAACCTGATTTATTTATTTTTAAGCCAACTTTCTGTTACCATTGATACAGATTTTAAACAACACTCAAGTGATATTACCTTCTTCTATCCCAGATCTCTCAGAAACCAGTCCACGCAGGAGGGGGCTCTGGCCACAGAAGCAACAGACATTCTTGGACAGGGACCCTTTGGGCCTTCATCCTCAGCCAGGAAACAGAGCTGATCCTCAGACATCTGTGCACCTTCCCTGCCAGAGGAGAGCTTACCTGCAGAGAGTGGTCTATCCTCTGGGCCTCAGGAGAGAGTTGGACTCACAGGATTGCTGACAGAGGCTAAGAGACTAACAGGAAGAACAAGTTCCAGCCAGAGACAGCTAGAACATCTAACACCAGAGATTACCAGATGGAGAAAGGAAAACATAAGTATCTTACTAACAGAATATCACTTGAGTCCTGAGCTCAGAGCCTTTTCTGGAGGCCAAATTGCTGGTGTTTTTTAAATTTGTTTGTTTGTTTGTTTTGTAACCCACAAGGTTAACAGAATAGGCAGGAGTAACTCACCCAGTTAAATTGCACATTCTGGAAGCTCCTTCTGAATTTTCCACTGCTCATAATAACAGACCTTCTGTTAATGTAGTTATCTCTTCCCCCATACTGAGACTAAACAAGTTTTTAAGTATATTTTTTATCTTCTATCTTTTGATATGAAGTCCACAAATATTTCTTTTTCACTTTTGAAGCATTTGCTTTGTTTGGGTAAATGCTATTTTGATTTCGTCAGATGATGTGATGAGATGAGAAGCATGTCCAAGCTGTGTCGGTACACAGTTTGGGCTGAGTCCAGAGCATTTCTATGTAACTATCCCTAGGCTTAATCTGGAAGAATCTAGACTCTGTACAATCTAATCTAGGTGTTGAATATTTTCGGCCTCCACTAGTTATTACTGAATAAAGTCAACCTTTCTAGCTCTGGTGCTACTCATCTGTTCTGGCCCAAACTCCTGTCTTTGGTGACAGATTCAAACTGTCTTCCCTTGGTTTCTGAGTAAATTCCTCTTCTAGTCCTAAAGATAATTCTGATAATATGTCTTAAATAGTCTGGCTCCTTTCATCTTCTGCTTCCTCTGTCTTTTCCTATAACCTGTGTCTTTAAAGCTGTTCCAGTAAAACAGCCTTCTGTCCCAATCTGCACTGATTTTCTTTTCTGTCTGGTCTCTTGAGAGCTTGGCAAATCCTTTCTCTGATTCATTCTGTCAAGTATTTCTCTGATTCATCACCTTGTCTTCACCTCAATTAGAGGTTACTTTCAAACATGGCTTTATACACCTTCATTGTTTCTTACTAAAGGTATTTACCAATGTCATGCATGTATTCCAGCCAGATCACAGACCAAGAAGATGTGTGGATGTGATTTTTGCCAGCACAGTCATGTTACTGGATTAAAATACCTCTACATGAGACAGTTGTATCAGGCTCCTGACAGCAAGCACTTGTTGGCATCCACAATACTATCTGGGTTTGGTGATTATATATGGGATGGATCCACAGGTGGGGCAGTCCCTAGATGGTCATTCTTTCAGTCTCTGATCCACACTTTGTCTCTGTAACTCCTTAAATGGGTATTTTATTCCACCTTCTAAGAAGAATCAAAGTATCCACACTTTGGTTTTCCTTCTTCTTAAGTTTCATGAGGTCTGTGGATTCTACTTTGGATATTCGGAGCTTCTGGGTTAATATCCACTTATCAGTGAGTATATATCATATGTGTTCTTTTGTGATTGGGTTACCTCACTCAGGAAATCCTCCAGATTCATCCATTTGCCTAAGAATTTCATAAATTCTTTGCTTTTAATAGTTGACTAGTACTCTTCCAGTACCTTTCAAATACAGAAGTGAATGTTCACAGCCGTCCATTGGACTGAGCACAGGGTTCCCAATAAAGGAACTAGAGAAATGACCCGAAGAGATGAAGGGGTTTGCAGCCCCATAGGAGGAACAACAATATGAACTTACCAGTACCCTCAGAGCTCCCAAGGACTAAACCACCAACCAAAGTGTACACATGGTGGGACTCATGGCTCCAACTGCATAAGTAGTAGAGGATGGCCTAGTCAGTCATCAATTAGAGGAGTGACCCTTAGTCCTGTGAAGGCTCTTTACCTCAGTATAGGGGAATGCCAGGTCCATGAAGTCAGAGTGGGTGGATTTGTGAGCAGGGAAAGGGGGACTAAATAGAGGGAGGGAGTTTTCTGAGGAGAAACCAGGAAAGGGGATAATATTTGAAATGTAAATAAAGAAAATATCTAATAAAAATACCTCTAGATGGACTTTTAAACTAACATACCAGCTTTTTTCCCTTCATTATCATCGCAGAAACCTAAATGTTTCAGTCACTTTAATTTTTTTGTTGTTGAAGGCATCATATATTTTATGATATTGTTTTGAATTATCACATAAAAATCACAAAATCAATTTGTTTTGAATACCTGTATTAATGAAGAAATATATTAGTGAAACTTTTCCTCAAAGTACAAGAAAAAATATGCTAAATCTACATCAATTAGAAAGGCAAAATGGATAGCAAAAGCTAGAAATAAATAAAAGATATAATTTCTTCGGTGCTCTTTTAAAGCAAAAGACAAGAAGAAACTAAATATCTTGCACAGTTTTCATTTTAACTTCAGGCATAATAGACGGCATATAAGAGACACATCTTCATTTTCTCTTTAAATATGTATTTGATGGCTTATTATTTGTGTAAATTTATGCAGATATACTTTAGGTTTTTTTTTTACAACTAAACTGAGTATTAGTCTATATTCTGCATGTCTGTAATTCATTGCTTCAATTATTTATGTCACAGCCAGTGAAGTGCACAAAGAGAATTATCATATTACACAGAGAGAGAATGCACGCACACTATTATTCAATTCTAAGTAAAACGAGTTAAAAGTGAAATATTTTGGTTAGTTGAAAGTTAGATATTCTTAGAAACAGAATAAAACAAGAATCTGTTTAAATTTTATAACTTTTACTTATTTATGTAAATCATAGTCCTTTTCATTTACAGTTAGTTGATGTATCGAAGGTGTATGGTAAGAAAACTTCATTTTATTGACAATATAAGCAGAAACATGCTTTTTAAATGCACATATCTTGCAAACTTAGAGTAATAAGAAATACTAACCTGGGTATGTAGAATCTAAATATAAGACGCTTATACTGTAGCATCCTTTAGTGACTTTTGGACTTATAATTCTAGAGAAACAGGTAAAATAAATTTCTTTTTGTAGAGATTTAAAATAATTTACTGAAAGTTGTGAACTTGAAACTAAGGTATTGGAACTCAATTTTTCACATATTCTTTCAGCAGTGTTGTTAAAATATTTTAAAGTAAATTATTAATTGGTTTCCTTACATCATCCGTATAGAGAGTATTATTTTAACATAATTGTTCAGAAATGGTCTCAAATCTCTGCTTTACTAACACATATCTACTGTTGGTTTTCCTCTGTTAAAATTTGATTGCATGGTAGGAAAACTATTTTATATGGACTTTTGACAATAATAGAACATAGGAATCAGTTTGCCTATATTTTCCTTGTGAACACTAAATTTTTGTCAATTTTTCTCCAGTTAATTTATTATCAATTTTTAAGTTGTGTGAAAAATTGACTTTATTAATGACTGTATACAATCACCCAATTAGGAAAACACAGAGGATATTATTAATTCATGTTTCCTTTCTAAAAATGAAACAGGAATAAAAACTACTCTAGGAGTACAAAAACAATTGTGAATTAAATATGTTGCCAATAAATATTTAAATAATGATTTTTTTCTGTCTTGTACTTAGGTGAACATGATTTAGAGTCTTTTAAATTTTATTGTTATTATAGCCACTATAATAGCCATAGGTATATTTCCAGAGAAATTACTTTTGCTACTAGAGTATTCACTAATAAAATAAGAAATAACACATGTGTGTTTAGTACTTTTATCATATATGAATCTTGAATGAATGAATCATTCATGGGAAGCCACATCCAATTTGTTGATTAAATTTTATAGTTCTGTGAAATTGAAGAATAATTCTAGAGAGATGACTACTTGCAGTTCTTGCCTTGACCTAGGCATTGACCTCATAGTACTACTTTGTTGAAAATTTGCAGATAATGTAGAGACTACTTTTGAGCTTTCTGCACTAAGGTTCTTATATTTAAGGGTACAAAAAGGATCCAAATCTAAGATTCCTAAAATCCTAATGAGTTTGTTAACTTTATGTAGGATAAAAACAGTCTGTTTAAGTCTTTTTCTTTTATTTTTGAGATTATAATTACATAATTTATCTCTTCCTTTTTCTCTCTACAAATTCTCCCATAAACTACTTATTCTATTTCAAATTCATGGCCTGTTTTGTTTTTCATTAATTGGCACGTAATATATGTATATATGTATGTATGTATGTATATAATTTTATTTTTAAGTATAACTCATTCAGTTTGTATAATGTCACTTGTATGTGTGTTTTTAGAACTGATTATTTGATATTGAATAACTATTTGATGTAGTCTTCTCAAGAGAAGACTAGTTTTCTCACTTTCAGCTTTCATTAGATGCCTGTAATTCTTTGTGTAGAGTTGAAGTCTGTCTACCTTGCCATGTCAATTGATGTCTTCCTTGTTCAGCCCTTGTTTAGACAGCCATGTTGATGAGACTTTATAGCTGTAGTTGCTTTTTGGGTGGACAGGAGGTTGTTAATGCTTTTATTTTTTCCATTAGTTAATTAATTAATTTACTTCATACACAAATATCAGCTTTTCTTCCATCCCCTCATCAAGGTCACTTCCACTCAACTTCTCATGCCCTATTTCTCTGTTCTTTCTCCTCAGACAAGTATGGAACTCCTACAGATACAAACCTGCCTTGGCATATCAAGTTGTAGAAGGAGTGGTGCATCTTCTTCTACTGAGGCTAGACAAGGTTGTCCAAGTAGAGAAAAAGGATCAAAAGGCAGTCAACAGAGTCAGAGACTGTCCTTGATCCTGATGAAAGAGGTCCCACATGAGGACCAATCTGTACATCTGTTACATGCATGTAGGGGGCCTA
Organism: Mus pahari; assembly: GCF_900095145.1. Lineage (NCBI taxonomy): Eukaryota > Metazoa > Chordata > Mammalia > Rodentia > Muridae > Mus > Mus pahari. The sequence goes on along the minus strand of NC_034613.1, from coordinate 105,204,191 downwards.
GGTCCATTCTATGCCTGCTTTCTGGTCCATAGTTCAGTCTCTGTGAGTATTTATAGACCCAGGTTCATTGATTATATAGGTTTTCTTGTGGGGTTCTTGACGTCTTTGGCTCTTTCGATCATTCTTCCCCATATTTCAGAAGATTCCTGGAACTCTGTCTAATATTTGTCTGTGTGTCTCTGCATCTGTTTTCATCAGCTTCTTGGTGAAACCACTCAGATAACTGCTATACTAGCCTCCTGGCTCCAGGTAGAGCAGAATATTATTAATAGTGTCATGAAAAGGCTGTCTCTTATGGCATTGGACTCAAGTTGGGCTAGTTATTGATTGTCCATTACCTCACTTTCTGTTCCCTTATATGCAAGAAAAACTGTGGTTCAAAGGTTTTCTGGCTATGTTGGCATCCCCATCCCTCCATTGGAAGTATTACTTTATTACAGGAGGCAACCATTTCATGTTCTACATTCCTTATTGTTAGGAGTCTTAGCTAGGGTCATCCTCATAGATTCCAGGGACTTTCCATTAACTTAGATTTCTAGTCTGTTCCTTAATGGGAGGAGGGGAGAATTAAGATAGAGAACTAAATTTAGTGTGGTGTAGTTTCTGACATTCATAAGAGGTACAATCTGACAGCAAACACTCTAATCTTCTGACTTTTACAGTATTTTGCCCCTCCCATTTCACTCTTGTAACTTTGCATTGGTTTTGAGTTTATGTTTGTTTTGAATTTGCATTCTTCCTCATTGTTCAGCCTTCGTATGAGTTCTGGCCCCATTTCCAAGATATTAGGTGAAATTTGGAAAAATAGATATGGATGACCTGTTTTAGTGTGAGTATTCCACTGTCATTCTCAGCACTTTGACAAACCATGAGTATCTGTATTAATATATAGGTTTGTAACAAAAAGAAGCTCCAAGAATGAGGACTTCACTAGTCTACATATAGAAACATAAATATCTAGAAGGCATGTTGGAAATTAAGTAAAACTAGTAAATTCATTTCGATTGTCTATGATCAGTCTCACTATATAAGATATGGAATTCCTCCTATAATGTTGGCCTCACAACCAATAAGAAATCAAGTGATAGATATGTACTCACTGATAAGCAGATATTAGCCCAGAAACTTAGAATACCCAAGATACATTTTGCAAAACACAAGAAAACCAAGAAGGATGACCATCATGTGGATACTTCATTCCTCCTTAGAATAAGCAACAAAATACTCATGAAAGGATATAGGTACAGAGACAAAATTTAGACCTAAGATGAAAGGATGGACTATCCAG
>NC_034613.1:105138528-105202443 GCF_900095145.1 Mus pahari | reverse complement strand
ATAGGGAACTTTCAGGATAGCATTTGAAATGTAAATAAAGAAAATAATAATAAAAAAAAAACAGGAAAAAAAATCAAGTGATGAGGCCTTGTAGCAACTGTGCCACTATTGTGCCAGTAAGAATATTCTTCCTAGGAGTTGCTATTATTGCTTGCAATGTCTACAACTGGTGAATATGATGTTATCTTTTCTCTCCCAGTTGTTTGCATACCAACTTCTGTTAACAGAAAGAATGCATAATAATGTGAATTAAGGTTTGCATAAAGTAGACTAATATTTTACGTTGCCCAGTATGTTCAATGTGATCTTATTTTATGTTTATTTTCCTACTACAATTGCTTTTAAAAATATTTATTTGTTATTATTTTAGGTGATATGTATGTTTACCATGTGTGACTCTGGTGCTTGTAGAAAACATGACATCAAATATCTTGGCACTGGAGCTACTTATGGTTTTTAGTAACCATGCAGATGTTGTGAACCAAACATAGGTCCTAGGCAAAAGTAGCAATTAGTCTTAATGTTATTTCTTTCCAGGCCCCAATGTAATTGTTAATATGTTCTCTTCTCACTATGAGAGTACCAAGCTCAGAATATAAATTATAAATAGTTGCACTTTGCAAAAAGAATTAACATGAAGTCGTATATTAAATTTGCCATATTTCAGCATAATTTGGACTGATGATTCAAAAGTATGGATTTGATTAATGGGACATTGTTCATCTTCTTTCATTCCTAGTAGTTTTACAAGACATTGAACAGATAGCCTCAGGCAATAAAGTTGCTACTAAACTCAGTCCAATAACTACCTATTTATTACCTGCTACATACAAAGCATAATGGTAGGAATTCAGATATGTACTGGTATGTGTAATAGGCTATAAACTAAAAGAGATTTCACTTCATTGTAAGAAGTAAGACAACAACAAAAATATTTAAGAAACAAAATATAAGACAGACTTAATAAATGGTGTGATCACACAAACAGTGAAAGAGTTCATATATAATTGATGAAATAAAGAATTTTCATGTAGAGAGAAATAGGACTCCAAAAAGGACTTTAAATATTAATAAAATGATAACTAGAAATAAAGGAAGTATAGAAAGAGTAACAAGATTATTAAACCAAGACAACTGAGAAAGAATGATGCTTACAATAAACAGATCTGGAAATCAGAAAACATTAATTAGATCATTTATATAATTAAAACTTTTGAGAAAATAAAATGACTAAAAATGTGAAAATACAGCCTGACTTTATATTGTGAGATTGTATAATCACACTTAGAAGCCTGTAATTAATTTGCTAGGAATAAGACATTGATCACTACATTTTGAAATTTATGATTAGGAATTTAAATCTAGTAACCACATGTTCTATGGTGTGTGCAGCCAAATTGAAAAAAAAAAAAGCAGAAAACAATTGTTGATAAGAGTACTGTTTAGAATGAGGCAGTAACCTGGTTCCCTCCACAGGAATTATTAATTGAAGCAAAATGGGCAACATCAGAAGATTGCAAGAAAGCTGTACATTGCAAGGCAAAGATATTAAGATTCCTAAAGCAGAAAGAAGTATTGTTCTGTACCTCAAGAATAACAGTGACTAGCAGATGAACTCATGATATATGCTCAGCTCTTGTGAAATGGGCTCTTAGTGTCTGAGCTTTGTCTTTCAGCCCCTGATTGTCCTACCTCTAAGAAGCTTCATTTCCAGGATCTGTCCATTGGAATTTTCCCTTTTAATATTCTTTCCTTATTTGGTACATTTAATGTTTTGATTATTATGTGGCAGGAGGATTTTCTTTTCTAGTCCAATTTGGTTAGTGTTCTGTAACCTTCTTGTACCTTTATATCCTTCTCTTTAAATATATATTATATTATTTTACTTATTTACATTTCAAATGCTATTCCCCTTGCCAGTTCTCCCTTCACAAACCCTGTATACCATTCCATTCTCCCCTCTGCGTTTATGAGCATGCTCCCCCAACCCCTTCCCCTACCGCCTCACCACAGCTAGCTTTTTCCCCATGCTGGGGCATCGAGCTTTCACAACACCAAGGGCCTCCCCTCCCATTGAGTCCAGATAAGGCCATCCTTTGCTACATATGCAGCTGGAGCCATGGTGTCCTCTTTGTGTATTCTTTGGTTGGTGGTTAAGTCCCTGGTAGCTCTAGGTGTTCTGGTTGGTTGATATTGTTGTTCTTTCTATGAGGTTGCAAACCCCTTGGGCTCCTTCAGTCCTTCCCTAACTCCTCCATTGGAGTTCCCATGCTCAGCCTGATAGTTGGCTACAAGCATCCACATCTTTATTGGTAAGGCTCTGGCAGAGCTTCTCAGTAGACAGCTATCTCAGGCTTCTGTGATCAAGCATTTCTTTGTATCAGCAATAGTGTCTGGTTGCATATGGGATGGATCCCCAGGTGGGGCAGTCACTGAATGGCCTTTCTTCCTGTCTCTGCTCCACTCTTATTTATTTATTTATTTATTTATTTATTTATTTATTTATTTATTTATTTACATTTCAAATGTCTTCCCTTTATCCAGTTTCTCCCTAAACCCCATATTCCATCCCCCTCCTCTCTTTGTCCCTGTATTTCCTTTAGATAGAGAAAATTCTAGGTTAATATTGTTGAGGTGGGTGGGTGGCCCCATCCCTCAAATGGGGGTCATGACTAATCTCTGGATATTGTTTCTACAGGTTCTCTGCTCCCTTTGTTGGGTATTTCAGCTAAAGTCTTCCCTGTTGGGTCCTGGGAGCCTCTTACTTTCCTGCCATCTGGGACTTTCTGGTGGCTTACTCCAGTTCCTCATCCTCCATTACTACTCACCTTGGATTTCATAAAACATAAAAATGGAGGCATGGCTACTCATTCTCTTATCGTCCCACTTCTATAGTTTTATTGCTGCTGCAAGGAATAGATGTTGATAAGGAAACATCCAAATATTCTCTTGTGAATAGAATGATATTAATACGGATTTACTTAAGAATATCTCCCATGTATTTTCCATAAATATTTCTGCTGTCTTGAAAATGATAGCTGTTTTATAATCCCAGATGATTGCTGCAGTTTTGGTCAAACAATATTGCATTTGCTATGTATTTCTTGTACTTTATGTTATTGAGTTGAGAATGATTTCATTGCATTCTGACCAGTAATTTCAAATTTCTAAGGTAATTGTTGAACAGTGTGCTATGTTTAAAAAGATATCCATATTTTATAAACTCTCTTTTAAAATGTGGCATCTGTTTTCTTTCCATGAAATTGTTCGTTTTATGTTGTCATATAATTTTAACTTTGAGTAATTAAATATACCTTTTCCCTCTTTAATTTCCTCCACCCAACTCTTCCTACCCATCTTCCATTGTTCTCTCTCAAATTCATGGCCTCTATTTTTAAACTGATTTATATCCCTTTTACTAGAATTAAGCAGAAGTGATTTGGGAATATTATGTGAGTTTAAGTCTTAAAGTGCAGTCTCAGTGCTATTTCTGCATTTAAATTACCTACTCTTTTTTTTCCATTTTTTATTAGGTATTTATTTCATTTACATTTCAAATGCTATCCTCAAAGTCCCCTATAACCTCCCCCCACCCCGCTTCCCTATCCACCCACTCCCACTTCTTGGCCTGGTATTCCCCTGTACTGGGGTATATAAAGTTTGCAAGACCAAGGGGCTGATATATTGAAAGATAATTCATGAAGGAATCAACACATCATGGAACCAAGGCCTCCTTCTAACATGTAGCAAAGACTTTGCAAGGTGTCAGTAAACCACCCGAGAAACAGCTTCTTAGCTAGTGTTCATACAGATGGCTTCCACCTGCAATTATAGCATCACTAACCCTGCAGAGAAGACACTGAGTCATTTCCATTCAGCAAAGCTATTGTTGAATGCCATCACCACTGTTGCTTTCATTTACTTTTAAGTTTCCAGAAAATAATAATTAATAAATTCAGTGGTTACATGGATGGCTATTTGCCAGAATATTTACTTCTTTCTGAAATATCTTGATAAATATCCTAATGATAAACAGAATTTAGCAAATGGTACCACATGTGTTATGATTGCAATGACAATAGTAACATTACTGTGTTTATATAATTAATTATTCCATGACCACTGGGTGAATGGGTATATGCGTATATTTTTATGTGTGTACATATTTCATATGAGTACACTAAAATGATGTCAATTTTTTACAAGATTTGGGATTATTAACACTTTTCTTTGCTATTCTGCAGTTGTCATAATATTTTCTTTAATTATCCATAAATATGTTTATTATATTTAAGCTATTATATTATTGTAATTGTATATTATAGCTATTGTAAATATATTCATCTATAACATTAAAAAATCTCTGTATGCTTGAAATTTAGCAAAAACATACATAGATCATTTCCCAGCATATATTTATTAACTATCATGTGCAGTATTTTATATGATAATTTTTGACAGTAGTGATTGAATGAGAATGGCTCCCATAGGCTCAAATATTTGAATTCTGGGACTCCAGGAAATGATACTGCTGAAAAACATTAGAAGGTAGGACTTTATTAGGGGAAATGTGTGACTGGATGGGCTTTGCAATTTCAAAAGCCCAAACCAGGCCCAATATCTCCTCTCTTTCTGCTCTCTGTGAATCTAGATGTAGGGATTTCACCTATTTCGCCAGTACCACATGGCAGTACCACCTGCACATCGCCATGCTTTGTACCATGAAGGTAATGGAATACACCTCTGAAACGTTGAACAAGCTCTAACTAAATGCTTTTATAGTCCTTAGTATTGTCATGGAGCCTCTTAAACAGACATAGAATACTAACTAAGGCATTGGCAGAGAGAACAAATAATTAATCCAGAAATATATCAGAGAGTGCTGATAGTATATTAGTTGTTTATATTTGTGATGGTTTGAATGTGCATGTGCCATGGGAAGTAGCACTTTAAGGAGGTATGGCCATACAAGAATAGGGGTGATCTTATTAGAGAAAGTGCATCACTTCAGGATGGGCTTTGAGATCTCTAAGGTCAAGCTGTGTCCAGTGTGAAAAGAGATCTTTCTTATGGTTCCCTGTTGAAGACACTCTCTTCCTGCCTACCTTCACATCAGCATGTAGAACTCTCAGTTCTTCCACGACCATCTGTGCCCATACCCTATCATCCTGAAACTGTAAGCTTGTCCCAATGAAATGTTTTTCTTTATAATTACTACCTTGGTAATGGTAACTCTTCACAGAAATGAAACCCTAAGACAGCATTATGATGATATTGGATAAACAAGATTTCATCAGAAGTTAATAGTTAAACATATTTGGAGGACACTGAGGGCAAAGTCATGAATATTTGGAGGGTATGCATATTCTAGCAGAGAGGAGTTAGATTGAAGTCTTCACATTTGATACTTAAATAGCATGGTCAATGTATAGTCAGGTGTCTTGGGGTAAGTAACAAATTTAATAGAAAGGGATAAAATAGAAGGCATGCTCAGAGAGTATAGTCTGTAGCAGATCTCATTGTGTGACCTAGGCCAGTGAAAAATGCATTATTTTTTTGCCAGTAAAAATGCTGCAGTATAAATAAATAAAAGGGAAATTACTAATTAAAATAGCTTTTGAAACAGTTAAGAAAAACATTTTTAAGCAGAACTACAAATGCTCTACTGTAGTGAAATGAGATCAGTAAACTATTTAAAGGATATATTTGTTAAAGTCTATAAATATCATGTCACAAGGCTGGTGAACATAAAGGCATTATCAAAATATCTTGGATAAATTTAGTCTATTTTAATTAATATTACTTTTTCATTTGTTGGATTTTATAATCAAATTTAAATACAAAGTAAGTGCTAATATTAGGGCTCAGTGCCTGTGGTGTTTTGTATCTTCTTGGCCCGGGAAGTGGCACTATTAGTAGGTGTGGCCTTGATGGAGTAGGTGTGTCACTGTGGGCATTGGCTTTAACATCTGAATCCAAGGTCCCTGGAAGCAAGTGTTCTCCTGACTGCCTTTGAATGAAGATGTTCAAATTTTAGCTTCTCCAGCCCCACATCTGCCTGGATGCTGCTAAGCTTCTACATTGATGATAAAGGACTTAACCTCTGAACTTGTAAGCCAGCCCCAATTAAATATTATCTTTACAAGAGTTGCCTTGGCCATGGTATCTGTTCATAGCAGTATTATCCAACTAAGTAAACAGTGCCCTCATTGCTCAGTGATCTCCTATCTCCCACTCTTTCATTAAAAATTCAGTTTTCAAAATAAGTAATTATTTCCATTTTTAAAAACTCGTCTTCAGCCAAAAGCATGTTCCAAATTCCAGCATGAATAAATTTTACCAACAGAGATAGTGGAGATTGAGAGCCAGAAATTAAAAATAAACATTTCCACTGAAAACTATAATTAATTTCCAAATTGTGTGGATAAAGCAGATATGATTTTGACAAAGTGCAAAAGCATGTCAGTTGTTTAAGTGATGCAACCATCATTCATTATGGGTTGAAATATGTTCTAGTGCTAATAAAATAATAGAAAAAATTTTTCTACATTTGCTTTCCATACATGGGTTTACAAATAATACAGTGGATTGAGAAAACTATATAAGAATAAGAATATGCACTGAAACATCAGAAATAATCATTAAACAGATTCTATGGACTAGAGTTATGAATATTTAAATAACAATTATATTTATTTTCTTATCTGTCATAAGTCTCTAAAAGAAATGTAAATGAACAAGAAAGCATAATTTTCTTTGTGATCTCTCATTCTGAAATTAATGTAGGCTATTTCTGCTTATTAAAACTCTTCAATCATTAAACGTCATACCTTCTCACGTTCATGGTTACTATCCTTCCCAGAGCCCCAAGTCCCACTGACAGTACTAGCTTACTCTTCTTTTAAATTTAAGATGTAATGAAGCTATTTTCCCTTCCTCTCCTCTTTTGACAGCTTCCATGTTCTCACACCACTCTCACAAATTAACATATTCCTTTTCACAATTATCCATAGTTTTATGAATTACATATATATGTATGTATATATATTTATATATGTATATATGTATATATATATATATATATATATATATATATATATATANTATATATATATATATATATATATATATATATATATATATACACACACACAAAATGCTGAGTTTATTCAGTGTCCTTTTATATATAGACTTCCAATGTTTAGCCCTCTATATTGAATAATCACTAAGAGCTTTTATCCTTGAGAAAGATTAATTTTCTCTCTCACAGAAGTAGTTAATCACTTGAAGATCTTCACTTAAGCTTTGGGCACTGTGATAACTCTCTCATATATATCAGAATGTCAACTATTGTTGGGTTTGGTTGCTTGTATAAATATTTCTGTTGAAATTTCATTGGTAAATTTTTCCTGTTATAGCTAGAAGTTACTATATCATAGCAGATTTCTTAGTCCCATGGCTATTAAAATCTTATTGATTTGTTTTCTTAGATGTAAAATATTTCTTGAGCCTTGGGTACAGGATTTTGTTATAACGTATCAATTGTGACTAGGCAAAGCTAGTCAGCTGTTCTCTGAATTTTGACTGACTGAATGAAGCCCTTTGTAATGGTCACTGTCTACTGAAAAAAAAAAGTGCTGTTTGAGGGTAGTTATTTAGGATGCAGTTAGAGTACTAATTAGGAAAGTGGTGGTAATAGATTCTATTTTAAGACTCATGTCATCATTAGTTGTTTATTGGTGAGGTTAAAAGTAGTTCCTTTCAGCAAGCACTTGTTGACATCCACAATAGTGGCTGGGTTTGGTAACTATATATGTAATGTATTCCCAGGTGGGGCAGTCTCTGAATGGTCTTGCCTTCAGTCTCTGCTCCACACTTTGTCTTTGTTCCTCCTCACATGGGTATTTTGTTTCCCCTTCTAAGAAGAACCAAAGTATCCACACTTTTTTCTTCCTTCTCTTCTGTTGAGGGAAACATGCTTCACTATGTTCATCTCAGCCATATTTATTATTGTCAGAAGCTGGAAAGAACCTAGATGTCCCTCAACAGAGGAATGGATACAAAAAATGAGGAACATTTATACAATGGAATACTACTCAGTTACAATGACTTCATGGAATTCTAAGGTAAATGGGTGGAATAGAAAATATCATCCTGAGTGAGGTAACCCAAACACAAGAGAACACACATGGTATGCACTCACTGATAAGTAGACATTAGAGTAAAATCTCAGAATACCCAAAATACAGTTCACGGACCACATGAAGTTCAAGAAGAAGGAAGAACAAAGTGTGGGTGTTTCAGTCGTTCTTAGAAGGGGTAACAAAATAACCATGAGAGGAGGTGATACAGAGGCAAAGTGTGGCACTGAGAATGAAGAAAATGCCAGCCAGAGAATGCCCCACCTAGGGATCCATCTCATCTTCAGAGAACAGACACAGACACTATTTCTGATGCCAAGAAGGGCTTCTTGACAGGAGAGTAGCATGGCTGTTCTGTCAGAGGCTCTGCCAGAGACTGACCAGTACAGATGTGGATATCGGCAGCAAACTATTGGACTGAGCACAGGGACCCCAATGTTGGAATTAGGGGAAGGACTGAAGGAGCTCAAGGGGTTTGCAACCCCATAGGAAGAACAACAATATCAACAAGTGAGACCCCTCCCCCAGCGCTCCCAGGGAGTAAACCACCAAACAAAGAGTGCACAAGGAGGGACCCATAGCTCCAGCTGCATATGTAGTAGAGGATGGCCTTGTCAGACATCAATGGGACATGAGGCTCTTGCTCCTGGGAAGGCTTGATGCCTGAGCTTAGGGAAATTTTAGGGTGATAAGGCAGGAATGAATGGGTCATTGGTTAGCACCCTCATAGAAGCCTGAGGGGTGAATGGGATAGGGGATTTGTGAAGTGGAAACCTGGAAGGGAATAACATTTGAAATATTAATGAATAAAATAACTACAAAAAAGAATCATGAGAGCCTCCTTGCTTTTTTCTTATGTGCATTCTCTTACACTTGCTTGTTCTTCTGCATTCTGTAATGGGTTGTAAGTATATTAGCTCATTCCAAAGGGCACTCTCTTAATTTCTTTGGTTCCTAATCTCTAGAATTATAAGAAATATCTTTAAAAAGTTAACTATTACAAAATATTTTAACCTTTTATTTATTTATTTTTACACTCCAAATACAAAATATATGAAGACATTTGATTCAATGAGTCATATCTGAATGTCCATAAATTATTAAATCTCTTTTGTGATATCATTTAATTGGTATATATGTACACATTTCAGCCTTAAAAATATACAGAAAAGGAATAATTCCACAGAAATAATCTTAGAGATATCGAAAATATTTTAAAGTATTTTTAAATATCTTCTGCCTGATATTTTGCTGCAAACCTGTAATAGTAGTAATGGGGGAAGCTGAAACAGGAAAATTACTAGTCATGACCTAGCTAGAGTTACAAAATGATTTACAGGGAAAGTAGAAATATATATCATGTTCATCTATCTCTCAAATAAAATATGTAATAGGGATTTCAATATTGGCTAAATCTAAAAGGTATTTGTCAATCAAGCATGAGGACCTGAATTTTTATTCCCCAAAACTATAAAAGTCCTTTGTATGACAATGCACCTTTGTTATCTAAGTTAATGAGGGCACAGACATAAGGATCCCATGTGTTTTTGGTAACCTTGTCTACCCAATTTTTGTGTTCAGGTTAAATGAGATAATGTGTGTGTGTGGTGGTTTGAATATGTATGACCCATAGGAAGTGGCACTATTAGGAGGTGTGACTTTATTGGAATATATGTGGCCTTGTTGGAGAGTGTCATTATGTAGGTGAGCTTTGATGTCTCCTAGTGCTTAAACTCAGCTCAGTGCAGAAAACAGTCCCCTCCTGTTAGACTGTGGAATACAGAACCCTACTTCAGATCAAGATGTAGAACACTCAGCTTTTTCTTCAGCAAGATGTCTGCCTAGACTCTTCTGCTACACTTCCTGCCATGATGATAATCAGCTGAACCTATGGAATTGTAAGCCAGCCCCAATTAAATGTTTTCTTTCACTAGAGTTGCCTTGGACATGGTGTCTCTTCATAAAAATAAAACTCTAAGTAACTAAAATGAAAGATAACAGTATACATGGGCCTTTAACTTTCATACATTCATAAGCATGTGTGTGCATATATACACCAGAATGTAGCAAAAGAATATTTGGTTTAGCTACAATTGTGGTTACATAAATTAAATATGTCAATATGACATATAGATATATTCATGAGATTCTTTGGAGGACATTTAAAAAATGAAAACTAGGGCATGTCTAACCTGTTTTACTAACACTAAGTCCAGCTTAGGATAGTTATAAATGCTACTGACAACATCATAAGCCTCCATTAAACATTATGAAGTTAATTTACAACTTAAAAATAATTGATTTATGGATACATGAAGTTTGCAGATAAAAATATTTCCTCACAATGTCAAAATGTTATCTATGTCTAACGAATTTTCTTTATTCATATATCACACAGCTCTTTCCAAACTTAAAATATGAGAGCTCTCAGACAGAGAATGTTCAACAAAGGATTATTGAAAGAATGAGAGGCACTTAAATAAATAATCAGTGTCCTTAGTCATCAGGGAATTAGAGATCAAAATGACCCAGAGATTCCATATTATACCTATTAGAATGGCTAAAATAAAAAACTCAAGTGACAGGAAACACTGATGAGATGTAAAGCAAGGTCAACACTCTTCCATTGCTGATGGGAGTGCAAACTTTTACAACAATTCTGGAAATCAATCTGACAGTTTCCAAGAAAATTGGAAATTATTCTCCCTGAGGACCTAGCTATACCGTTTCTTAAGCACATATCCTAAATATCCTCAACCATACCACAAGGAAACATGTCCCACTATGTTTATAGCAGCTTTATTTGTAATAGCCAGAAACTGGAAATGGATAAAAAAAGATGTTTCATTCGGAATACACAATGAAATACTATTGAGCTATTTTTTAAAAAAGAAATCATGAATTTTCCAGGAAAATGGATGGAACTAGAAAATATCTTCCTGGGTGAGGTAACCCAGTCCCAAAAGGACATGCATTGTTTGTACTCACTGTAAGTTGATATCAGCCATGAAGTACAGGATACTGACACTATTCACAAGCCCAAAGAATCTAAACAAGAAGGCCTAGGCAAGGATGTTTGGATCTCACTTAAAGTGAGGATAAAATAGTCATAGGAGGCAGTTTGAGGAAGAGAACTAGGTGGGAGAGGGGATGGGGAAGTGAATGGATCTGGTTCAGCACCCAAGTTATTTTGAGAAAATAATAAAACTATAGTACAAGAAAGCCATGCTTTATCCTGATTTACAATTAAAAAAAAAAAGGAATGTTGTACACATAAACTTAGAATAAGAGGCATAAAGATGTGAGATTGGGGTATCATTTTCTCTCCCTACCCCCTCCCCCACCACACACACACACACTGTTTTGCATATCGAGTGAGGTCAATAGTACTTGACTTTTGGGGCAGAGTTGTTCAGAATTGAGAGTTCATCTTATTAGATTTTTTTTTCTTTGATGCATATGAAGTGCCTTTCCTTATTTTCTTGGATAACTTTTGGTTGAAAGTCAATTTTATATGATATCAGAATGGCTACTCTAGCTTGATTCTTGGGACCATTGTCTCAGAATATTTTTCTAGCCTTTTTATTTTTCTGAGGTTGTTTCTGTCTTTGTCACTGAGATGTGATTCTTCTATGCAGCAGAAATGCTGGGTCCTGTTTACCTATCCTATCTGTAAGTCTATATCTTTTAATTAGAGAGTTGAGTCTATTGATATTAAGAGAGTTTAAAGACCAATGACTATTTCTTCCTGTTATTTTTGTTATTAAAGTTGAAATTATGTTTGTGTGGTTCTCTTCTTTTGGGTTTGTTATGAGAAGATTAATTTCTTGGGTACAGTTCCTCTCCTTGGGTTGGAGTTTTCCAACTATTATCTTTTATGGGTTAGATTTGTGGAAAGATATTGTTTAAATTTGGTTTTGTCATGGAACATCTTTGTTTTTTCCTCTATGATAATTGATGTTTTTACTGTGCATAGTAGCCTGGACTGGCATTTTTTTTTCTTTTACTGTCTGTCATCTCCCCAAGACCTTCTCGCTTTTAGAGTCTCTATTGAGAAGACTGGTCTAGTTTTGATAGCTCTGCCTTTATATTTTTCTTGACCTTTCTCCCCTTACCACTAATAATATTCTATCTTTCTTCTGTGCTTTTGGTGTTTTGATTATTATTTGACAAGAGGATTTTCTTTTCTGGTCCCATCTATTTGATGTTCTGTAGGCTTCTTGTATGTTTATAGTTATCTTTTATTTTAGGTTAGGAGAGTTTTCTTATATAATTTTGTTGAAGATGTTTATTTTATTTTATTTATTTATTTTATTATTTTCTTTATTTACATTTCAAATGCTATCCCAAAAGTTCCCTATTATACCCCCCCCCCGCCCCTGCTCCCCTATCCTCCAACTCCCACTTCTTGGCCCTGGCCTTCCCCTGTGCGGGGTCGTGGTCTTTTGAGTTAGACTCCTGGATGGTTTTGTTCAATTCCTTCATCTGTTTGATTGTGTTTTCCTGTATTTCTTTAAGGGGTTTATGTGTTTCTTCTTTAAGTGCTTCTACCTGTTTACCTGTGAAGGAGGTTATTTATGACCTTCTTAAAGTCCTCTATCATCATCCTGAGATGGGATTTTAGATCTGAATCTTGCTCTTCAGGTGTGTTGGGGGTATCCAGGGCTTGATGTGGTAAGAGAAATGGGTTCTGATTCTGCCAAGTAGCATTGTTTTCAGTTGCTTATGTTCTTGAGCATACATCTTGCCATCTGGTTATCTCTGGTTTTAGCTGGCTTTGTTGTCTCTGAAAGAAGCTTGTCCCTCTTGTGAGACTATGGTCCTGGTTGTGTCAGAACTCCTGGGTGACAAGCTACCTCTAGGTTTGGGTTGGGTAGGTGGAGACCCAGAGCCCTGTGCTCAGGTTCAAACTGGAAGGAATGTGTGACTCAGGCTGGGCAGCAATTATTGTGTCCCCAGGGTCCCAGGGTGGGGTGGAGTGATGGTGGTTTTAGAAGTTTTAGGAGGATCACTTCAAGTTTAAGTGAACATTTTCTAATTGTAGAGTTCTAGGCCAGTTAGAGTAGTTAGCTCTTGTCTGAAGGCAAATATAGCTGAATAGAAAACATTAATTTTTATTAATATAGATCTATGTTAACATAATTTTATGACGAATAATTTTTATACAATTAATTTGATTGTTGATATTTTGTTAGTATTTTTCCACTTATTTTGTGTGTGAGATTTTGTATACAGCACAAGTCATGGTGTTTCTGTGTTTCTATTAGAGGACAAGCTGTGAGAATCTAGTCTCTTTACCTTGTGGGTTCTCTGGATCAAACTCAGGTCATCAAACTTCAGTGATAAACACCTTTATCTACTGAAATATCTAGTAGAGAATAGTGGCTAGAAGTGGAATTCTTTAGATGGGCAATGCTAAATTTCCTTATAGATAACTTTCATTAAAACATACAGAAACAAGCATTTGTCAGACGCTTAGCAAGCACTAAATATATACAATTTTTAAATCAATATTCAAATTAATCTATTGTTTCTATTTTTAATCACATTGTTCTTTTGTAATGTATAACATTTGAAAGCTTATTTGCCATTTGTTTAATTGGGTTTATCCAAACTTTATTTCCAGTACATTGAAAAGGAAAGCAAAAAGTATCATGTATTAGTAAGATTCAAACAAACTAAAGGATCAAGACATAGGTTAATGACTATATTAAATATATTTTAATAATCTCAGAATGATATTATAAGCATTAAATTAGGACTGTAGTTATAGAAATGGCATAACAGATCTTTAGGAGATGCTTTAGAAGTAGGTATGTAATTTTTAACAGCATCAATGTTTCTTACCTAGGTGACCAAATATACTTCTTCATTATAAGTAATTGAAATTGTGTAAAAATATGTGTTAGAAAAATAAATATGAGCATCTATATATGAAGTACTGATATATAAAATATGCAAAAATATTTTAGCATGCAGAGTTACATTTTATATTTCCTTTTTATCAATGAAACAAAAATACCACAAACCAAAAGTAAAATAAAATATTAAAGTAAAATTCACAAGTTAAAACATATTATCAAGAGGCTAGTAATTTTCAAATGATGATAAGAAACATTGCTGATAAAAATATTGAGAAATTAGGTTTTACCTTGAAGAATACTAGATGTACAGATTGATGAAAACTTTTAAAATAGCTAACTAACACTGTGTATTAAAATTCCTATGCATTCTTTAATCTAAACAAATTTTAATTCTTGAAATATATTTCATACAGCAATATGTACATGTTCAATATACCTAACAAAAATAATTACTGGAATATTTTAATTTATTTCAAAATCCAAAAATAGGGAAATAAGGTTTTTTTTCAGTGAGTAAACTACTATACATCCATGAGGACTGAAAAATTAAGAGGAATTATCATCTATAGCCCCAGTGCAGGGTGATGAGAACATGTAAATCCCAGGGACTCATTGGACCAACTTTCTAGGTAAAATAGAAATTTTCAGGTTCATTAAAGAGATCCTGTCTTAAAAAGTAGGGGGTGGGTGGGTAGGAGAGGGAAGAACAAAGCACAACATCAACCACAAGCTATAAACATTACACAGTTAGGCACAAATACCCTCACACATTTGTACACCCCCACTATAACACACTGCAATACAGACACTCTACTAAAACCATGTCAGATCTATTGGTAGGGAAACTTAAATTCATAACAGAACATGTAAGTTATAAATCAAGCAGGTTTTAAAGTTCTATTCTGATGTATTGTTAGATTACAATATCAAGTTACAGGAATATTATTTATTGATATGTATACACATGCATGAATTTGTGTGCATTTATGCTCACAGATGAACAAAACTCACTGCCTTATGAAAGAAACATTCTTGCCCCTTAAATTTAATATGCTATAATTTTGGTTACTTAAAACAACTTTGCTTAAAATAAATCTCCCTTGCACCTTAACATTTTGCAGAAGAAATCTGTTTTCTGCAGACAAATAAACCCTAAATCATATTGATTGTGCATTTGAGTTGGAGGCAGTTATTCTTTGTTGTCTTGTTAAGAATGTGAGAAGTCTTGGGTCTAATGTAGAAAATGAGAGTTTAACAGAGTCATACAAAAATAAAGGTCAAAGGAGATAAATGACAGTAATGAAGCCATAAAATACATAAAAACAATATTTTCTATAAAAAGAAGAAAGTTAATGTTATTTACCAGATTAAAAAAATAAAATTATAGTAAATGGCCACAAATGTTCCCTGCATTATACACTAAACTATAACTAAACTGAGCTTAAATTCCTGGCATGTCCATGGTAGGACATATATGTATATTTACTATTAAAAGACTATAAACTCTTTTAACATTATTTGATACATTTCTTGAGGGTACCACAGCCATTAAAAATAAATTCTAGATCTAGAAACAAAAATTATCAGAACAACTGAGTTAGTCTTGTAACTGTCTCCTCCTCTGTTATTTATATTTTATTCTTTCTGGAACCTTTAAAATAAACAACCAAAAACCAAAATAAAACAAAACAACAGCAAAATTCCCACAACAAAACAAAGAAACCATCAGCAAAAATCCTCTTACTTTATTAGAAAATCATCTCCTTTATTTTGTTATGATATGATAATGGTTAAAACACTTCCAATTTTATAACTTTATCATGCTAATTTTTGTTATCAGGTCTTTCTTTACTCTTTCTATGGTATTCGTATAATATGTATTTATAATATTTCTGTGGTACCTAGAACCTTGTATAGTTTCAAGTATATTTTAAATACTTCATGCCACGTTTCATTTGTAGCATTAGTTTAAGAAAATAACTATTAGTTTTTAAGAAAAAAATATCAGTTTTAAGAAAAAACTCTCAGTGAGGAACCTCATTTCTGAAAATTTTAACAGTAGTTTTTCAGTCTATGTGAGGAGTCAGCATTGTTTTATTTTCTAACCTATAATCTATATGATAACAAATCATCATCATTATTTATTTAAAGAACATAGTTGGATAACACCTATTTAAATTAAAAACATTGCATTCTAAATATGTTCTGATAGGAATTTTTCAAGAGCTCTCAAACTTTTTATGCTTTTGAACTTGGAAGGGCTTTTTATCATTTAATCTAAAATATTTATAGATTACACACTGAGAAATGGAGGAAAACAGTGAGAAGGTACATTTATCCTCTGTCCCTGAATTTCCCTAAAACAGAATCAATAAGAATAACAAAATGAGGTGAAATACCATGAAATGTTTGGTAGCTAAGGTCTTTTTTTTCTTAATTTCTTATTTAGTGTTATTAATTCTATCATGGAGATTCAAACTTCATCATCACATATAACCATTTTTTGGATATTTTCTTTATTTACATTTCAAATGTTATCCCCTTTTCCATTCCCCACCCCCACGCCAGAAACACCCTCTTTCATCCCCTTCCCCTGCTCCTATGAGGGTGTTCCTATACCCACCCATTCATTCCTGCCTCCTCGCACTCACTGGGGCATCAAACCTTCACAGGACCAAAGCCCCCTCTTTCCATTGATGTTCAACAAGGCCATACTCTACTTCATATGCTGCTAGAGCCATGGATCCCTCCATGTGTATTCCTTGGTTGGTAGCATAGTCCCTTGGAGCTCTGGGGAGGTCTGGTTTGTTGATATTGTTGTTCTTCATATGGGGTTGCAAACCCCTTCAGGTACTTCAGTCCTTTCTCTAACTCTTCCATTTCAGATATCATGCTTAGTCCACTGGTTGGGTGAACATCTGCATCTGTATTTGTCAGGCTCTGGCAGACAAAGATAACTTCAAAGAAAGAAAGAGAACTTCAGACCAATTTCCCTTATGAATATCAAAGTCAAAATACTCAATAAAATTCTCACAAACAGAATCTATTAACAGAATACATTAAATGACCATTCTCCATGATCAAGTAGGCTTCAACCCAGCGATGCAGGGATGGTCCAATATAGAGAAATCCATTAACATAATCACTTACATAAAAAAAAAAAACTTAAAGGAAAAAAAAAAAACCACAAGATCATTTCATAGGATACTGAACATGAATTTGACAAAAGTCAACATCCCTTCATGTTAAAAGTCTTGGAAAGAATAGGAATTCAAAGCACCTACCCAAACAAAGTAAAAGCAATATACAGCAAATCAGTAGCTAACATCAAACTAAATGGAGAGAAATTGATCAATCTCACTAAAATCAGGGACTAGAAAAGGCTGCCCACTCTCTCCCTATTTATTCAATATAGTACTTGAAGTTCTAGCTAGAGCAATCACACAACAAAAGGAGGTCAAATGGATACAAATTGGAAAGGAAGAAGTCAAAATATCACTATTGGCAAATGATATGATAGTATATTTAAGTGACCCCAAAAATTCCACCAGAGAACTCCTAAACCTAATAAACAACTTCAGTAAAGTGGCTGAATATAAAATTAACTAAAACAAATCAGTAGCCTTCCTCTACTCAAAGGATAAACAGGCTGAGAAAGAAATTAGGAAAGTGAGACCCTTCACAATAGTCATAAATTATATTACATACCTTGGTTTGACTCTAACTAAACAAGTGAAAGATCTGTATGACAAGAACTGCAAGTCTCTGAAGAAAGAATTCTAAGAAGATCCCAGAAGATGGAAAAATCTCCCATGCTAATGGACTGACAGGATTGATATAGTAAAAATGACCCTCTTGCTGAAAGAAATCTACAGATTCAATGTAATCCCCATCAAAATTCCATCTTAATTCTTCAGAGTTAGAAAGAGCAATTTTCAAATTCATTTGCAACAACAACAACAAACAATTCAGGATATCAAAAACTATTCTCAACAATAAAAGAACTTCTAGGGGAATCACCATCCCTGATGTCAAACTATATTAAGGAGCAATAGTGCTGAAAACTGTTTGTTATTGGTACAGATACAGGAAGGAAGGTCAATGGAATAGAATTAAAGACTCAGAAATGATCCCACATACCTATGGTCACTTGATATTTGACAAAGAAGCTAAAAATGTCACATGGAAAATAAACACCATTTTAAACAAATGGTGCTGGTTCAACTGGGGTTCATTATGGAGAAGAATGCAAATTGACCCACTCTTATCTCCTTGTACAAAACTCAAGTCCAAGTGGATCAAGGACCTCCACATAAAACCAGATCCACTGAAACTTAAAGAGGAGAATGTGGGGAAGAGCCTTGATCACATGGGCACAGGGGAAATTTTCCTGAATAGAACACCAATAGCTTATGCTCTATGATCAAGAATTGACAAATAGGACCTCATAAAATTGCAAAGCTTCTGTAAGGCAAAAGACACTGTCCACAGGACAAAACAGCAACCAAGAGATTGGGAAAATATTTTTACCAATCCCACATATATAGCCTTAATCAGTGCAAAATTTCTTATACATTTAACCTTTGAAACAGATAATATAACTTTTAGATATAGAACTCTGGTCTGTATCAAACTTTTTGTGTATGGAATGAACCTATACAAGAAGGAAATCAGCAGACTATAAAGCAACTAGCAATATCTGTTGTTTACACTGGACTACATCTAATATTTCTTTCCACAATTTATAAAGGTATGGATGAAAAACTCAGAAATGCCTCTGCTCATTAGTTTTAGACTGAACATTGATATTTTTAACTAAAAAAAAATCTCATAAAAATTCTTCCTACCACTAAAAAAGATGCTTAAATTTTATCCAGCTATATTAACTGAGTCCTAAATGTCCGAAGAATAGTTCTAGAATGATAAATCTTTTCATTATTCATGAACATAAAATTACAAAATCTGTTTTCCAATTGGAGGTTTTAAGGCATGACATGAAAGAAAGTTATGATTTAATAAAGAGAAAGTCAATGTTTTAAAAGTGACCAAAGCTGACATATATTAGAATAGTGAAAAAAGGTAAAAATAAATAAATAAATAAAATTTATTTTTCAAACTTCAAGAATTAGGAGTTAAAATTGCAAACTAAACTGTTTAATAAGAAGAATACACTATTGAGGATAAGATTACATTGAAGTGGAGAAAAGTAAATTGAACATTGACAAAAATATTGAGTTTTAAGACTTTACAATAGGGATTACCGAGAATTAAGCAGCAAAAATATTTTAAAATAAACAGTAAATCATAGAATAACTTCAAGATGATCTCTACATTTTAATTGTAATTGTTGCAGTAGAAGAAAATGATAATGAGAAAGAAAAAAACATTTAATAATGTGTAGATTTTGCTAGTTTGATGACAACTTAAATCTATAAATGAAAACACTGTAAGAAATATGAATAAGAAAAATGAACAAAACATCAGGGGATTCATAATCACAGAATATAAAAAGAAGAAGCAAAATAAATATTCAAAACAGCTAATCAGAAGAGTTTAAAAAAGAATACTATGACATCCTCTACTCTCACTTATGTAACTTTGTATTTTAAAAATTGTCATTTAAATAAATGATCATGTGCATATGTTCTTGGTATCTATAAACAACTATGTACTGCACTACCTCCTGGGGCTAATGCACTTGAAATTGTAACAGAACAATTACATCTCAGCTTTGTACTATTGGGTTATCAAGTACCTGAGCTGAAACCATATAAAACTTGTCATTTTTCTTTTCTTTTTATTGTCAATATTTTCCACAAAAAAACAAGGAATTCAGAACTAGATTTGCTCAGAAACTTATTTTTACAAATGAATTTAGATGATTGAAAGTATATTAGTAACACTGTAACATATAATCACCTATTCTAAGTTTTAGGACTATCAGCTTAAAATTTTATAAATAGTAAATTTTCAAATGCATAAAATCTCCAATTAAAAAAGTATTTAGAAGAATTTCTGTCAGGAAATCCCATTTAAATAGATTAAGAGTTCAACAGTATGAAAATCTCAAATACTATAGACTTTTCAGCATTTCTCCAAAGAATCATCCTATAATTACTTATTAAAGAATCAATTGTATTACTTCATTGTTATTAGTTTCATTTTGACCATATAATGCCCCCATTTTTTCATTATTATTCATCGTATATATCCCTACTATCACTCAAAACAATGTTAGTTTACATTATTTCTGTGTAACATACAATTTTCATGTAAGGGACTGAAAATTGTCATTGCTTCATTCAAATTTAGAGAGTTAAATAATACAACCAATGTCTTCGTTAGGGTAACTATTGTTGTGATGACACACCATGAGCAAATGCAAGTTGGTGAAGAAAGTGTTTATTTTACTTACATGTTGTAGTCTACCAGTGAAAGAAGTCAGGACAGGAACTCACTCAAGGCTGGAACCGGAATGCAGAAGGTGATAACAAGGCCATGGATGAGTGCTTGTTACTGGGTTGATCCTCATGGGTTTCTCAGTCTGCTTTCTTATAAAAACCAAAACCCCCAGCCCAGAAATAGCACCACTCATAATGGGTTGTGCACTTCCCTATCAATCACTAATTCAGAAAATGTTAAGCAACTTGATCTCATGGAGGCATTTTCTCAGTTGAGGTTTCCTCATTTCATCACTCTAGCTTGTATCAAGCTGATAGAAAACTAGCCAGCACAACCAAAGACAAACATTAAAGAGCATTTTATAAAAGTAAATGTCTCAGAAATGCCTGTAAAGTTGTTCAGTCGTATAGAAACTTCAAAACATGCAATAAAGTAACAGTGATACAGAAAATAAAGTTTAACTATACAAGTATTTTGTTTGACTTGGGATGAGGTTATTCCCCAAAGGATACATAAATTTAAAATAAGTGCAATTAACTGCTGTTTACCCACAAAGGCATAAATGAAAGTGCTGTGACCATTTTTGCATGCCATAATGATCATTGTTGGGTTTAACAGGATTCATAGCTGGATAAAATTGTGAGTTTTCTCCCTCCTTTAAAGTCTTTCATATTTCTGTCTGATACCATGAAAGCTAATCTTCATATAAGGCACAGTCAGGTCAATTCCAGTTCAGTGTCCTCCATGTCCTGTGTTTCAAGTGCATGGTGTCTTGAGCAATATGATCAATTTCATATTGCATGTCATTATCACAAGTTAATTATCTATTTATCAGTTGAAGGACATTAATTCATTTCCACTTCCTAGAGTGTTAGTCACTCTTCTATTGCAATCAAGAGACAACATAACCAATGCAACACTTACAAAGAAAAACATTTAGTTTGTGGGAACTTCTTTACAATTTCAGAGGGTTGGTACATTATAATCATGCTAACAAGCATACAACAGTGGTGGAGATCATTATATCTTGACACACAGGGAGATGGTAAAGAAAATATACTGAGCCTGTCATGGGCTTTTTATAATATTTTCAGTGACATGACTTTTCTAACAAGGCCACACCTCCTAATCTACATAAGCCTATAGGAGCCACTTCAATCAAGCCTCAACATACCATTAATTGTCCCCCCTCCACTGCCCCTAGGTTTATAGACATGCCATAAAACAAAATGCATTCACACTACCTTTAGAAACCCTAGAGAAATATCAGTCTCAGCACTGTTTAAAAGTCCAAAGTCCAATGTGACTTCTGAGACTAAAGGTGATCTCTTAACTGTAACCCCACTTAAAAAATGCAAAAAGCAAATCACATCAAATCACATACTTCCAACGTGCAGTGCCATGGAATATATATTACCATTTTTAAAAGGATAAAAGGGAGCATAGAGGAGAAATACTGGACCAAGTCTAGTATAAAAGTAAGCAGGACAAATCATTTTTCTCCTTTCCTCATGTCAGCACACTCTTTAGAAATTTAACTGCATTCAGATTTATTGACTGCAACTCACTTCTCCCTCTTTGGCCAGTCTCAAGCTCTCATTCGCATGTATTCCACAGCTCTGGCATCTCCAGGTTTTTAGGGGTCTCCAAAGCAATTCAGGTTTTGCTTTGACAACTTTATGCAATGTTTTCTCGAGGCCTGCATGCAGGATCTGGGGCTTTGGCTGCCCGTGGCAGAAAATTTCATAACCATTTTCATGTAGACTTTTGGATTTTAAATCTAGAACAATTTTGATGAAACTTCCAAATTTTCTTCTTTGGGGACTGGAAACCTGCTTCTTTTTAATTTTAATTTACATAACCTTTCCATTGTTGTTCGTCCCCTTTTCTATTTAAGCTTTTCTTTAATTCTTTTTCCAAAGTTGGAAGCTTAGCTGGGTCTTGTCTTACCCTTTATTCCTGTTTAAATCATGCCTGTCTTTGAATTTTTTTTATCTTCTTGAGTATTGGTCTTTACTCCAATGTACCTTTTCTGGTGCTCCTTTTCTCTTCAAACTTCATTTTGAATTTCTTTTTGCCCAGTTTGCCATTTTTCATCATAGCTCTGAATAAGAATCATTACTAGTAACCATGTAACACAGCCAATACTAGGATGTCTTGAAATCTCCTCTGCCAGTGCAGTTAACCTAAACATTTAAAATTTAGCCTCATGTATAGTTTTTGGACCAAAGTAAAAAGAAACCACCTTCTTTCCTAGAATATCATACAAATTGTCTGTAGGTCACTTACTAATATTCTTTCCTTCTCAATCATCTTGACCTGTGGCTATAGTGCTCTCAGCATTACTGTCTTCCCAGCTTCCACCAGAATACATCATTAATCCCCTCTTACAGTGTTCAACTGCTGCCAAAATTTGAAAACCTCAAACTCTTCCATAGTCCTCTAAACAATATTTTCAGACTTGTCACAGCAATAACCCAGTCCCTGGTACCAATTTCTGTCTTAGGCCTTGTTCTATTGCTGTGAAGATACATTATGATCAAGTAAACTCTTAATTAAAAAAGAATTTAATTGAGAGCTTGTGTACAATTTCTGAGGGTTTGTCCATGATCATTGGCAGGAAGCAGAAAGTCAGGGTATTAGAGCAGGAGCTGAAGGCATTACATCCTGAGAAACAGAAAGCAAGAAAATAGAAAAATACTGGGAGGCTGTCACAAGGTTCTGTAACATCAAAGCCCACCTCTTCCAAGAAGGTCACATATCTTAATCAACATGAGTTTATGGAGATTATTCTCATTATAACCAACATAATACCTATTATGAACAAAGAGGCAATAAATACAGCTGAACAATTATCTGCGAAGAAAGATGCAGAGGACAATAAATAAGGAATTGCTTCCCTGTGTCATATTAAAGATTTGCTTTTAGATTATTGAGAAGTCTCTAGAGTGATTCCTCTTATGGCTGAAACAGTTGTCAATCCAACTAACACTGAATGAGATTCACCTTTTTTCCAGCATTTGTTGTTAATTGTCTTCTTTTTTTTAATTAGATATTTTCTTCATTTACATTTCAAATGCTATCCCAAAACTCCCCTATACCCTTCCCCCTCCCTGCTCCCCAACCCACCCACTCCTGCTGCCTGGCCATGGTGTTCCCCTGTACTGTACTGGGGCATATAATCTTCGCAAGACCAAGGGCCTCTCCTCCCATTGATGGCCTATTAGGCCATCCTCTGCTACTTATTCAACTAGAGACACAAGCTCTGGGGGGTACTGGTTAGTTCATATTGTTGTTCCTCCTATAAGGTTGCAGACCACTTTAGTTCCTTGGGTACTTTCTCTAGCTCCTTCATTGGGGGCCCTGTGTTCCATTCAATAGATGACTGTGAACATCCCCTTCTGTATTTGCCAGCACTGGCATAGCCTCACAAGAGACAGATATATCAAGATCCTGTCAGCATAAACAACCAACAAACCCAGACACTATTGCATATGCCAGCAAGATTTTGCTAACAGGACCCTTATATAGTTAATTGTTTTCTTGATATTTATTATTTTGAGTGGTGGAAGACAAAAATCTTAAAGTAGTTTAATTTTCCTTTCTCTAACTGATAAAAATGTAAAACTTTAATAAAAATGACTAAGATATTATATATATGATTTTATAACAATTTATATAACACATAACATATAACATATAATATATAATATATCTTAAACATTTTTATGTCTTCCTTTAAGAGATTTTGGTTTAGAGCCAGGCGTGGTGGCGCATGCCTTTAATCCCAGCCCTTGGGAGGCAGAGGCAGAGGCAGGCGGATTTCCAAGTTCGAGGCCAGCCTGATCTACAGGGTGAGTTCCAGGACAGAGAGAGAGAGAGAGAGAGACAGAGACCCTGAGAGAGAGAGAGAGAGAGAGAGAGAGAGAGAGAGAGAGAGAGATTGATTTTGGTTTAGATACATAGCTGTATTTTAAGAATTGCATTATTTTTGGTTTACTCTGTTTTTTGAGCTCTTTATATGCCTAGGTCCAATCCCAGCACCAGTTCTCTCTGGAAAACTGTTAAATGGGCAGTGTAGGTGGTTAAAGGGGTCAAAGTTACTTATTCTTGGTAATATTTCTTAACTCTTTTCTATTATGTGGCTAGGAGCCTCTTACTGCTGGAGATTAACACCTGCTATTTAACAGCAGGGGATTAAGTAAGAAAAAAATAATAACTCTTTGTTCTTTTTTTGGCAAGCCCCTCACTGATCATGCAAGATGATCACAGTTTCAATAACTCTATGTTAGCCACAGATAGAGGAAAAGAAAATCACACACTCAGAAAGAATACCTCATTCACTCAGTATAAGTCAGAAAAGGAGGCTCTGCTCATTTTTCATATATACACACGTATTAGCTGGATAGAGCAAAAGCTCTATAGAAGAAGTTCCAACAATTTGATACACATATTTAATATTTGATAAAACAGAACTCCAAAAAGTAAACTCCAACGAACATTTTTATTCATGCATGCAGGAAAAAAATATGCATTCTGCATGAAGCTGAAGAAAGTCATACCCACATACACACACATACACACACACATAGACACACAAACTGGATTAAGCAGAGAAGGGCTAAATTGCATCTTTATTGTCATTTTTAGTATTTACACTTTCTAGGGAAAATCAAACACATTTTATTACTTCATTTATTTATTTATTTGTATCCCAAATTTTGTCCCATCGCAGTTCCCCCTCACTGAGTTCTTCACTCAACATCACCCTCTTCTACAGTTATGAGAGGTTGCCTCCCCACTGCATTCCCCCATTTCTGCAGCATAATGTCTCTTCAGTATTAGATACATCATCACTCAGTGAGGCCAGACAAGACAGTCCAATGTTACATATGTGCCGGGGGCATGTACCAGCATATGTAAATTCTTTGGTTGTTGGCTTAGTCTCTGAGAGCTTACAGGTTTCCAGGCTAGTTAGTACTGTTGCTCATCTTATAGAGTTGACATTCCCATTGTTCCTTCAACCTTCTCCTAACTCTTCTTGTCTAAAAGAAATGCAGGGATTAAAATGGAGTAGAGAATGAAGGAATGGCATACCAGACACCAGCCTAACTTTGGATCTATCCCATGGGTGAGCATCAAACCCTGACACTATTACTGTGGCTATGTTGTGCTTGCAGATAGAAGCCTAGCATGGCTATCCTGAGTGTCTCTATGAACAGGTGACTGAGACAGATGCAGATATATGTATAGGCAAGCATTGGTCTGAGGTCAGGTACCCCTATGGAAGGAGTTGCCTCAATGGGCCCATGCCAAGGCATTCCTCCCCGCTGGGGGATCAGCCACACAACCATATAGTATAGAATAGAGTGTATGCACGGTATGGGGAGGGGAGTTAAGAGGAGAGTAGAGGCAGAGAAAGGGGGGACAAGGGGACAGAGTGGGAGCCAGAAGACAAGAGATCAAGAGGGCAAGGAGGGGGCAATCAGCCCCTTTTATAGTGGGTTAGGCATACCAACTGTGGGGTGGAGCATACCTGGCTCTTGACATATATCTGTGGAGTGTATCTTAGTCAGAATACCAACACTTCCTCATTTTGATTTAATTAAAAAGGAAAAAAAATAGACAGAGGTGATGGTGAAACAGGAATAAGGTCCTTGTGATATCTGAATACTTCCTGCTGGCATTAGGGTGGTGTCTCTAGGGAACCTAGAAAAAAATATGGAGATGTGTGTCTAGTCTTTGAAGGGACTGTTTTCTTTTTGTCTGTGGAGCCATCTGAGGATAGGTCAGAAGGAAAGGTCCAATAGAAGCATCTGTATCTGTGTGAGAAGGTTGGGACATCTGTAGATTGCTTCTCTGGAGCTATCTTGATGTAGTAAGGACCTGGACTTGACTAGATGCAGAAACACAAACACACACACACACACACACACACACACACACATACACAGACACACACACACAGACACACACACACACGCGCGCGCGCGCACGCACAGGTATATGGTAGAGAAAAAGATTGTGTTTGGGAGAAAGAAAAATTTTTTTCTTCTTAGATGTACATTAAAACCCAGAGGAATCCCAGTCTCTATAATAGGTAGTAAGTGGGAACTTTGGGCAGATGTACTTATCAAGGTACAGTCCATTTGGTTCATGAGAGATAGATCTAAGTGGGTTTCCTTTAGCTTATGAGTTTATATAAGAGATAATAACATGAGTTAACAACATGAGCAGTCTTTAGGAACTCAGATAATGTTAGGACAATGGCATAGCAAAGAGAGGAAATATGAAGCATTTAATCAATCGAACCCGATTTTAAGTAGGGAATTAACCGATTATATCTGTGAAAGTTTTTTTTTCTAGCTGTCAATCTACAGTTACCTTAGTTGTCAATATAGTCAGAAACTGGAGGAAGAATGAACAATAATCTACCAGTCATATATCAATTAAAAATGAGAGTCTACTAACCAACAGTTCCTTGGTTTCTGTGATCTCCATGACAACTTGGGCTGAGTCCATCTGGCTTTCAAGCCCAAAAGACAAGACACAGGGCTTTTTTCTCTGTGGAATGGATATGCATGAGGAATGAATCAAGGAATGGCTTACCTTGATTTAGATAAGTCATTTGACTCAGGGTATCCAGTTTTGTCCTCTGTGTTGTCAGTAGTTATCATAACACAATCCAAGCAGTATCTTGCAGCTGTGTCCAAATCTTCTGAGACCTTGTGGGAGTAAACTGTTAAAGGCTTCGGGAGATTCTTTCTGTCATAAACTTAAATATGTTAATAATTATTAGACTTCTGATAAGATTGAGGGCTATATTGATTGGTTATATCTGAATAGAGCACACCATAATTGAAGGGCAGTAGTAAAAATCATTATCTATCAGGACAGAATAGGCATGAAAATATTAACTAACCTTGACTGGTTGTGTAAGTAGAGATTGTGATGACAGAATGTAAGTTCGTACAAGTGGGTGCAGCCCTGCTGATGAAATGGACTGTAAAGAGAGCAGGCTGGTCACAGGCACACATGTATGTGTGGTTGAGGCATCAGGCACACTCACCCTGGCTGATGGTGTGGGAAGCACAGGGCCAAAGTGCTGCTGAACATCAGCGACAGCCTCAATGGCTGGTGTCAGAGTTACCCCCAGCAGACTGAAGCCATGGCTCTGTTCTTCTGGCTGTAGGTGTCCATGGTGGGCAGAGAAAAGGAAGAGCCTGAAGTAACATCCTGTATCCCAACAAGTGCACACTATTCTTGTGGCAGGAGGTGCCATTAGTCCACACTTTATGAGTCACAGGCAGAGAGGGATCGAGGGAGGGGCTCCCTTGAGTGAACAGGAAAGCAGCTTCTCAGGCAAGGAAAAAGATGCTTTTCTTGTGGCTGTAGCGGGCAACCAAGCAGGATATCCAAAAGCAACAATAGTGGTCAGATTGTTCACAGAAGGAAGTGGTGACAGGGCAGAAAGGGGTGAGCTACTGCAGTGTCAGAGTCAAAGGGAATTTGAGCCAGTCACAGACAGGGGTAGGGAGGTCCAAACCTGATTTTCCTGTGGCTGCAGGCTGAGCAGTTAGTCAGGGTTCAGTGGCAGCTTTGGCGGGCAGAGAGCAGGAGCCCCCTGGGGAGAGATTGCTCAAGTGTAGGGGTAGGAGGTGGTTGTGGGNATGGGAAGGGAAGGGAAGGGAAGGGAAGGGAAGGGAAGGAGCAAAGGCCAGCCATGAGCATATGAAGAGAAAGGGGAGAAGGGAATAGAGGAGAGGGGGAAGGGGAGAGGGACAGACCAGGAGCTAGAAGACAAGTGAACAAGAGAGCAAGGAGCAGCAAGCAGCCACTTTTATAGTGGGTCAGGCCTACCTGGCTGTTGCCAGATAACTGTGGGGCAGAGCATACTTGGCTGTGGCCACATACTGTGGGGTGGAGATTAGACAGACTACTAACAGGTATAGTTTGAGTTTTTGATCTTACCCTGAAGAATAAAAATTTAAAAGGCATGACCTCTACATTCAAGGGCCTTGGTCTCCGGCAGGTGACCGCACCCGGAACCTACTTATAAAAGCAATTCTTAAAGTCCCAACGCCCTCTGTGGAATGTCCCAATGCCCCAGGTGTGTGTTGCTCAGAATAACAGAGTAGAACATGACCTAACTGTTGCCCCCTGTGGAATGTCACCACCCTAACCACAATGTCACAAAGCCCAGGGTGTGTTGCCTAGTGTTACACATGACTAGCATATGACCTAACTGTGTGGACAGTTTATGATTTTAGAATTCCCCTTTTTCCTTCCCCTTTGCTCCCCCTGGTTTGTGGTTTTCTCCTTTATAAGCTCTGTAAAAATTCGGGTCAGGGTCGAACTCCTCTACCCCTGCATGGCGTATGAGGTATGCTGGCCTGAGCTCAATAAACTTCCTCGTGTGTTTACAGCAAGTTCAGTCTCAGTATCTCACTGGGTGCGCGCTATTCCCGAGACATGAGTGAGGGTCTCCTCTGGGGGATCTTTCAACCCATTTTGAGTAGTATGATGTAGACTCTCAGGGTCATTTTTATTTGCATCTCCCTAGTCACTAAGATGTAGGACGACATTACTAAACCGCTTCTCTGCCATTCAAGATTGCTCTGTTGAGTATTCTGTCTTTAGCTCTGTACCCTCTGTGGTACAGGTTAGTTGAGATTACTGGTCTTCATATGGGTTTGTCCGCCTCCTCAGCTCCTTCCAGCCTTTTCCTAATTTAACCTCAGTGGTCCCCAACTTCAATCCACTGGTTGGGTGTAAGTATCTACTTCTGACTCAGCTGCTTGTTGGGCCTCTCAGAGGGCAACCAACCTTGGCTTATGTCTGTAATCACACAATAACATCAGTAATAGTGTTAGGCCTTGGACACCTCCCCCCTTTTGTGCCAGTCACTGTACCAACTTTCTCTCAGTCTCATCTCCATTTTTGTCCCTGTAGTTCTTTTAGACAGGAACAATTCTGGGTCAGAGTTATTGACTGTGGAAGGGCAACCTCATTCCTCCACTTGTTGCTCTGTGTTACTACTGGAGGTGGATTCTACAAGTTACTTCTCTCCACTGTTGGACATTTCATTTAAGGTCCCTCCCTTTGAGTCCTGATATCCTCTCACCTCAAAGTCTCTGATACATTCTAGAGTGTCCCCCCACTTCCCAGCTCTTGAAGATGAATATTTTCATCCATTTTGCTATATCTCAGGCTTCACTCCTGTCCCCCTCCTCTGTTTAGGGAATCTAACTTATTGAGTTTTTTTAAAATATAGTTTGAATATTCGCCTTCTCCCAAATATAGAGTTAGTAAAGAACTTTCCCTAATCTTTAAGTTGCTGTTTTGCTTTATTGACAGTGTCCTTTACCTTAGAGAAGATTTTCACCTTCAAGAAGTACCATTTATCAGTTGTTGATCTTAAGAGTATGAGCTACTGGTGTCCTGTTCAGGAAATTTTTCCCTTGTGCTATTTCCCCACTTTCTTTTCTATTAGATTCACTGTATCTGGATTTATGCTGAGGATGTTGATCCACTTGGACTTAAGATTTGTGCAGTATGATAAATATGGATGAATTTTCATTCTTGTATGTGCAGACTGCCAGTCATTTGTTGAAGAGGTTTGTTTGTTTGTTTGTTGTTGTTGTTTTGTTACTGTATGGTTGTGGTTTCTTTGTCAATGATCAAATATCCATACATATGTGGGCTTATTTCTGAGTCTTTGATTCTATTGCATTGATCGACCTGTAACTATCTGTACAGATATCATGAAGTCTTTATCACTATTGTTCTGTAGTACAGCTTGAGGTAAGGAATGGTGTTTGTCCAAAAGTTCTACTATTGTTCAGAATTGTTTTGGCTATATTTTATATAAAGTTGAGAATTGTTCTTTCCATGTCTGCAAAGAATTGTGTTGTGATTTTGATAGGAATTGCACAGAATCTGTAGATTTCTTTTGGTTCGATGTTCATTTTTACTGTGTTAATCCTAGTAAGTGTTGGAGATCTTTCTGTGCCCTGAGGATTTCTTTATTTCCTTTTTTAAAATATATTTTAATTGGATATTTTATTTGTTTACATTTCAGATTTTATCACCTTTCCCAGTTTTCCCACTGTAAACACATCCCCCAACATTGCTTCTATGACTGTGCACTCCCAAAACCCACACAATTTCCCCTCACCTCCGTATTTATTATTCATCTACTCTGAGACATCAAGCCTTCACAGGACCAAGGGCCTCCACTTCCAATGATGCCAGATAAGACCTCTTCAGCTGTTTTAGTCCTCCCCCCCTTTTTTGGTTTTTCCTTATGGATTTTTCTTTTGATGTGTGTGAATTGTCCTTTCCCACTTCTTTTGAGTACTTTTGGTTAAATGTCTATTTTACTGGATTTTAGAATGGCTACTCCAACTTGTTTCTTCAGACCATTAGAAAACTTTTTTCAGCCCTTTTCTCTGAGGTAGTGTCTGTTTTTGTTGTTGAGGTGTGTTTGTTTTATGTAGCAAAATGATAGGCACTGTTTGTGTATCCAGTCAATTAGTCTGTGTCTTTTTATTGGGTAATTGAATCCATTGATGTTGAGAGATGTTAAAGACCAATGATTGTTAGTTCCTTTTATTTTTGTTGGCATCGCTGGTATGCGTTTGTGCTTCTTGTCTTTGCATTTGTTGCGAGATAATTTCTTGGGGCTTCTTTGATTTAGTTACTCTCTTTTCATTGGATTAATCCTTCTAGTATTCTCTGTAGGGCTGGATTAGCAGAACTATATTGTTTGGCTTTGGTTTTGTTATGGAATGTGTTGGTTCCCCCATCTATGGTGAGTCAGAGTTTTGCTGGGTATAGTAGCCTGGGATGGCATCTGTGGTTACTTAATATTTGCACAACACCTTTTCAGGATCTACTTGCTTTTAATGCCTTTCTTGAGAGGTCTGGTATAATTTTGATAGGTCTGACTTTTTATGTTACTTGGAATTTTTCTCTTATAGCTTTAAATATTCTTTCCTTGTTTTGTAAATTTAGTGTTTTGATTAGCAGATTCCAGGAGGATTTTTTTTTTTTTCTGATCTAATACATTTGCTGGCCTGTAGTCTTCTTGTACATTTATGGCCATGTCTTTCTTTAGAGAAGTTTTCTAAGTTTTTGTTGTAGATGTTTCCTGGCTCTATCAACTAATTATATTTACCCTCTTCTATTCCTGTTATTCCAAATTTGGTCTTTTCATTGTCTCCTAAATTTTCTGCATGTTTTGGGTTAGGATCTTTTTATACTTGGCATTTTCTTTGACTAATGTGTCTATTTCTTCTATGACTGAGATGTTCTCTTCCATTTCTTGCATAATGTCAGTGATGATTTTCTCAGTAGTTCCTGTTCCCTGTCCTCGGTTTTCTATCTTCAGAGTAGCCTCCATTTCTGTTTTCCTTATTGTTCCTATTTTAATGTTTATATCATGCTCTGTTCAATTATTTAACCTCTTTTGTTGTATCTCCCAGTATTTCTTTAAGGAGGGATTTATTTGTTTCTTCTTTAAAGGCTTCTTCCTGTATCCTGTGTTTTGCTGGTTTTTTTTGTTGTTGTTGTTTGTTTTTGTTTTGTTTTGTTTTGTTTTTCAAAACAGGGTTTCTCTGTATAGCTCTGGCTGTCCTGGAACTCACTTGGTAGACCAGTCTGGCCTTGAACTCAGAAATCCACCTGCCTCTGCCTCCCAAGTTTGGGGATTAAAGACATGCGTCACCACCGCCTGGCTGCTGTTTTTCTTTAAGGAGATCATTTATATCCTCCTTTACTAAAGCCTCTATCATCTTTATTAGATGGACTTTAAGGACAGAATCTTGTTCTTCAGGTGTTCTAGGGTATCCAGGCCTTGTTGTGGTAGGGGAGCTGTTTTACGATGGTGCCAAATATGTTTGTTTCTGTTAATTATGTTACTGAGCTTGCCTTTCACTTGTGTTGTGACTCAGACAAATACCATTGGTGGCAGGGGTAAGAAGGCACAGTGTCAATGGCACAGTCTCTGGGAGTCAGGCACATGACAAAAGCAGACTCCTTTATTATAGGAACTGGGAAAACTATATGCTCTCTCAGCATCTCATATAGAGTTAAACCAGTTAATATATTATTTTCTGTACTGGTGCCTACAATAAATTCTCCATTTCTAGCTTACGACCATTAAGTAGTTGTTCCTAGCCTAGAATGAAAGTTTCCTTGATCATAAAATTGCTCCAGGCCTGCTTTCTTATTTTAGTCAAATTAGCCTGTGACACACGAGGGTTTACAGAGCTGTAATTACAACTTTTATTACATAGAAGACTTGATATTACTTACATAAATTTAGAAATTCTATAAAATCATTATTTGAAATTACTAAATCATCAATTTGCCTAAACAGCTTTACTACCTGAAAGTGCATTCTCATGTTGGTCTGTAGAAAATATGTCTCATAGTATGTGCTAATGCTCAGGAATCATTAGACTGTGTAATTGGGACAATAAAGGCATATCAATAGCAAGAAGCAATTCTTGGATGAAATCTCTTGGGACCTTGGCTTAAAGCACACCTGTTGCAGGCCTTGCAAAATGGTGGACCATCTCCAGAAAAGTTAGTAGGATGCCTTTACCCCTTTTCATTTAGTTTCTGACATTTATGCATTCTCAATATTAATCCTCTATTAGATGAATATATGACAAATATGTTTCTATACAAATATGCTTTTTCACATTCAAGTATGGTTCCTCTTCACTCAGTTGATCATTTCTTTTGTTGTATGATATCTTGAGATTTTTATGAGATGTAATTTTCATTGTCGTGAATAGACGCCATGTCCATGGCAACTCTTATAAAAGAAAGCATTTAATTGGAAGCTTGCTTATAGTTTCAGTTGTTTAGTTATCTATTATTAACATGACAGGAAACACAGCAGAATTTAGGCAGACATGGTGCTGGATAGTAGCTTAGAGTGCTACATCCAGAGGTAATGAGAGAAACTGGGCTTGGCTTTAGAATTTGAAACCCCCAAAACTACTCCCAGGATGACATTTCCTTTGACAAGACCACATCTACTCTAACAAGGGCACATTTATGAATCCATTCAAATAATGCCACTCCCTGATGATAAAGCATTCAAGATTATGAGCCAATGGAGACTAGTCTTACTGAAACAACTAAAAGACATCCCGTTGGTCATTTGTAGGTTGCAATTACTGAGCAAATCGAAACAACACAGACTTTGGACTTGAAAGAACTGAGATGAAACTGATCTGAATGCTTCTCCCAGGAGAATTACTTTTGTAGTATCTGAGGCATTTAAAAGTAAGTTACCAAGGAATAAAGTGAATTAATAGTCCTATTCACCTGTAAAGCCAACTAACAACATTACCATTATTGCAAGACCTAATCAGAGATGCCATGTGGCACTTTTTTCTTGGGAATAACAAAACAATACTTTAAATGAACTTAATGGAAGTCAATTCATGCCTGATATTTGGAACTATGCTTATGAGAGAAGTGGTTATAGACCCTAGAGGAGAACTCTCTACTACCATTTTACTAAGCAGTATAATTCCTAAATATGTTCTAAATATGTTCTAAATGCATATTTTTTATACCTACAGATATATCTAGTTCTCACCCACTTCTCTTTAAAGAATATTCCTTTTACTTCAGATGGACATGATTACAGAGATACACAACTGGTCAATACAGACAATAAATGACTATAAGATAGACTGTCTCAGTTGATACTATTTATAGCACAACCTGTATACTTAATGGAATAGGGTGGAAAGGATTGTGTTAGAGTACAAGAATGTGTGTTTAAAGATATATATATATATATATATATATATATATATATATATATATATATATATGAGAAGATATATTCATGAACAGTTTATAATATAGTCACATAAACAAGATCATAAAAATACTAACAGCACTTGATATGTTGAGGTGGATGGAGAAAATCCCACAAGGCCTTACCCAAGAAGAAGAGCTTCAGGTAGTTAATGGCTTTTCAGGGAGAATGAAGAATTCTATTCCTGGGAAAACACCCTAATTGTTTATCCAACCCCTGAACAGACCTAAGCACATATGTATGTGATAAATACTGGATGTAATATTCTCTGTCGCTGTCTTTCTGTCTGTCTCTGTCTGTCTGTCTGTCTGTCTGTCTGTCTGTCTGTCTGTCTCTGTGTGTATGCATGTGTATGTGTGTGTATGTATATGTGTGCATGTATGGGCATGAACCTGTGTCCATGATAAAGAAGTATTGAATTTGAGTTAGAATAGTAGGGCAAAAGGAAGAGTTGGAGTGAGGAGGAGGAGGGATAGAAATTATAAAAATATAATACTGCTTTATGAAATTCTCAAAAGTAAAATTAAAATGTTTAGGTTTTGTAGCAGAGTTTTAAGTATTTGTGATGCTTCATAAATTTCAAAATACTCAAATAAGTTCCATCTTGACTAAAGGTGACTTTTTTCTTGATCCTCTAGTCTCCTACATTTTCTTCCTTATAAATAAGTAGTATTACTGCTCACACAGCTCAGAGGTAGTTACAGGAGCGTACTCAAATAACATTTATTCTATAATAAAAATACTTCACTGATGCTTTCTGATTTTTCATCTGAAATTTCCCATAAAAAATCTACCTTTTTTTTTCATGTCCTCTGAGGGTAAAATTATCTAGTCTAATGGAGCAAATGGACCAGTTCCACAAATATCAGAAGAAAATTTTCCTTTGACATTTCAGTTATCACTTTCAATCTTTGTTTCTGCTTCAGTGTAGTCCAGTCAAAAGAAAATAATAGTTCATAAGATACTGTTCATAGGAAATAGGTCAGAAAAATATTCAGAAAACCAGCAGATTGGTGTTTTAAGATTTAAATGCCACATAATAATTATAACAGTGGATTGCTAACATAAAGTTGCAGACAAGAACCTCTCTAAGTCTCAAGGTGTGAATTAAGGTAGTACAGA
Organism: Mus pahari; assembly: GCF_900095145.1. Taxonomy (NCBI): domain Eukaryota; kingdom Metazoa; phylum Chordata; class Mammalia; order Rodentia; family Muridae; genus Mus; species Mus pahari. Next base: position 105,167,065 of record NC_034613.1, on the reverse strand, counting down.
GATTTGACAGAGAATGTCCTTGAAATAGAAACACAACTTGAAATTTTACGAGCTCTCAGGGACACAGTCAAAATTATACTAAGTTTATAGGACTTGTGCTGCTGGTTCTTACAGGTTCTGAAGTCACAGAGAGATGAAAAGCCTGTGATTCGATTCTGTAAGGTGCACCCAGGTATTTGACTTCTAATTGTGTCTAGGACACCCTTCCCGGCTCCTGACTCAAACTGCTGTGTAACAGTGGTGATTTCAGGAGCTGGTTGTGGTGTAAAAGTGTCTAAGAAGAATCCCTTCTTTAGATCCATAGTATCCATAGGAGTTGGAATAAGAATTACAGCCTTATAGACGGTGGAATTGTCCTATCGATCAAACACTGGCTAGTAGCAACTTTCTGTTACTGTGGAGCTGTTAGCCCCAGGGAGCCTGGGTTGAAATGAGAGTATGGCTTTTTCTTCTCTGTGTTGCCTTTCTGATTCATTAAGATATGTGTTGTTTCTGTCACAACCTTGCTGATTTTAATTCTTTTAATTCTTTTATTTTTGGTTGACTAAAGTGTCTATTATTAAAATTTACCTCTGGATACATTTAAGTTTCATGCACAGATTCTAGTAATGTAGTATTTTTTTATTTTCATAGTCATAGAGATATTTTGAATTTAATTTTCATTTTTTATTCCTTCACTTGCACTCTTTAAAAGAAATTGTAAATTCTCAGTTCAAATGACATTTTAAAGCTTTTTCCAATTACTATAATTATTGCTTTTAGATCATAAAATAATATTTTATATACATCTTTTGGAAATCATGAAGATTTCTCTTTGATATAATGCCTGGTAAATTATTATGCCAGACTAGGGGTTGTCTATGTAATATTTAATACATAAGGAGGTACTCTAAGTCATGAAGCCACTTTGTCTTCTTTTGCAAGAACTCCAGAATCTATAGAAAATGTGAAATAAACACTAGAATTCTATTGTATGAATTTACATTTGAGGTTCACATGAAACTGGTTCTATAGCATTAATAATTTTGAAACTAATGTTTTATAAAACTCATTGCTTGCATATACTAAAGTTTACATTTTAAAATATTGAAATAGAAAATTATACTACTGTTATCACAGTCTACCAAATATTCTTAGCAACATCTGTATGAATTGCATCAACTCAAACACAATTTTTAAAATATCAAAATAGATTTGCTGATTTGCATCTGTCCCAATAAATTGATACTTCTGTAACATAAGCTAAAATGAAATCTTCAAAAGTATTCATTTCTTATCCTAATAAATAAATCTGCAGACTTGTAAGCCAACATATATTAAAAGATTAAACTAATAAAGAAATATAATGTATTATATACCATTATGATACCTAAATATTATTATGTATTATGCTCATTTTGCAACATTTTGATGTTACTAATTTGATAGTATCAGAAAAACCACATTCCATGAGTAAAACATATTTAAAATACAAAGTTTTCTAGTAAAAATACATTTTACAATTTATACCACCAGTAATACTTTTTTTCCCTTTTGTTTGTCAATGTTTGGCCTCACATTTTCTTTTTGCATTGAGCTTTGCAAAATGTGTACCTGGTCTTGCCTTGAGCAGTCACATTAACCTGCAGCCTGAACCACAGTGCTATTACTCAATGTATGTTTGTGACCATAAAACAATAATAATGTAGAAACAACTATGAGTTGGAAATTGTTTTGTTTGCATTGCTGCAGATATTACAGAGTTGTTACAGATGCTCAGAAGCTACCTCTGTTTAGTTTGTTTATGATTTTCTGGGAGTCAAATACAGTTTCTTCTCTGAGGCATTGGTTGGTCTACTTAATGCATTTTGTCCTGGACTGTATTTGCAATTGGTTTAATTAATGAATTATTATCTCAAACATTACTTTTTATAACATATACCCTGGCCATCTGTTTATTTTAGGTTTTCTATTAATTTTTGGGTTAAGCTTTGGTATATTTTTCTTGGGAGGGGGGGCATTTTCTTGCCTTGAAAACATTTTACTACTCCTGACTCAGCGACCTTGGATTATAGACACTGACTCCTCTGGCCAGCTATGACTCTTCACTGTACTATATGTTCATTGTCTATGTATTTTTCTACCTTCTATTCTTGTATTCTCTATTTGATTTCCTCATTTGCTATATTTCTGTTTTATTTTAAAATATTATACATATATATATATATATATATATATATATATATATATATTATATGCATACTACACACACACACACACACACACACACACACACAAAATTTTATCTGCCATTTTGTTCTTAAGCCTTGTCTGATATGATTTAAGTGCCCTTTAAATGGGAGAAAAAAATCAGTGAAATTTTGTTTCCCAATTTGTACTTTTTCTTTCCCTAGATTTAATATGTTCATTTTCCTTTCATGGGCCATATCATATAAGCACTCTATTCTTATAATTGTTAACCGTATGTGCCCATTTTCAATTACTATGCAAAAATACCTGAGGAAGGATTATATTTTTGGATAATTTCTTTATTTACACTTCAAGTGTAAATCCCCTTCCTCAGTTCCCCCACCTCCCAGAAACCCTCTATCCTATCTTCCATCCCCCCCCCCACTTCTATGAGGGTGTTCTGCCCTACCTGGGGAGCCATCTCATATACAATCACCAAATCCCAAACCCAAACACTTTTGTGGACACCTAGAAGTGCTTGCTGACAGTAGGCCTACCTAGCTGTCTCCTGAGGCTCTGACAGTGCCTGACAGATACAGAAGTGGATGTGCACAGATACCCATTGGACTGACCACAGAGTCCCCAATGAAGGAGTTAGAGAAAGTACTTAAGGAACTGAAGGGAACCCCATAGGAGGAATAATAAAGTTCTCTTTACATACTTAAGAAATATTGAAATACTGTATTTTATTTTATTTTATTTTATTTTATTTTATTTTATTTTATTTTATATAAATGGTGTCCAGAGAGAACATTGTGCTAAAGTAACTGCCTCATTATACTCCTTTTAGTTTAAAGCTTTGAGAACAAAAGGCTAATACATGTTATGCTGATGTTCATCAGATGAAAGAATTGGCAAGAACACTGCAGGTTTCAAATAATAAGCATATGAATTAGCATAGGGTCATTATAGAAGAGCAGAAACCTAGGCCTCTTGTCATTTGTGATAAGGACATCAATATTTGTCATTGTCAGCCTTCATTACATTCAGCACTTACATGCTTCTATCCCTAAGGGTGCATTTCATTGATGTTTTTCTTAGTAAACAACACAAGGACATAGGGACAAAAATTCATATCTAACTGGCATTTTGAGCCTTCTCTTTTTCTCCATGAAGCATTTACTACAAAGGAATATAAATCATTTTCAACAATTCTTTCAATTTTATGAATATTATCATTGATACTCAAATAACTGACGTAATTTAAGCATCACTAATGTAAGAACAAATTATATAATGTAACATATATGCTCTTGATGAGTCTATGTTCATTTTCGTGTTTTAAAAGTTGCACAACTTGAATTCACAGAAAACTTAGATGTATTATTATAGATTTCCTTTGGTATTTTATTAATCTATTAAATTCAGTCTAAATCTAAAGTTACTGCAGAGTTCATATGTTAGTGAAAATTTTATCATTGTATACATTTTTTAGTGAAGAAAATCAACTTGTTCTTTTATGAAATAAACATATTGATCATCTATGTGCATGAGTTGCCCATCATTCCATGATCTGCAAAGGAGAAACTTTCCCATCCTAACAACAACAGTTTAGACTTAGATACTTCTTTAAGGGGCCACCATGCAGCCACAGGTAATGGACTCATATTTTGAGCTGTGGGTAGCTCAAAAGCTTATTAAGAGAATAATACCTAAAATAAGATGAAGAAATAGAAAAAGTAAGAAACAATGTAAGTAGACAAAATTCAGCAAATTTCATTTTAAATGCTGGATCAATTTTGGCCAATTTCCTAGAAAATTTCAGTCCTGGTACAATTTATTACCTGTTCTTAAATTCCTAAAGAGAAAATTATATATATATATATATATATATATGCCCAATGTGTGAATCCTCATTATTAAAAGTGTAGAACAGTGTGAGACTAAGTACTTCAAAGTTCCAGATTGTCAACTAAAATACTCAATAGATAAATGAATGTTTACAATCCTAAGAATTCTTATCATGTAGACTATATCAGCCTCTATATGGAGAAATAAGAGATTATGAGATGATGAAAATAGAATAATTATATTTTAACATGTAGAGATTAGACAGAGATGATACATATGGTCTTAACTTAGCTTTACTTTCCTTTATACATATTTTTAAGCATCAACAGTATATTGCAATATGGGAAAACATTTAGTTTCAACATTAGATGTTGATTTCATTCACTTCTGCCTTTTGAGGGGTGACCCCTTACTGCCAAGGGGCAATTATGCTCAAATTACTTCTTTATGAAGATATTAACTAAATAAGGTACTCCATCCTATTTCATATATATATATATATATGTGTGTGTGTGTGTGTGTGTGTGTGTGTGTGTATGTGTGTGTGTATTTATATGTATCTGTGTATGTATGTGTGTGTATGTATGTGTATTTGAATATATATTACACAGAATAATATATTACAGGTTTAGTATTTCAGAAAAAGCCTATTATCTAATTTAAAATTCATAAAATTGTATGAAGTAGAAAGTATTAGTAGAGTTGTTTTTCCATAATATCAAAACAAATTTAAACTTATGGGTACTTCATGATTTTTATCTTTTGCTAACCTCTGAGGCAAATGTTTATTTTATTCCTCTATTATTCACAAGATTCAAGAAAAATTAAATAATATTAAATGTGATGAAAACTAGGGGCTTCTATAGTGAAAAGTTAATGACACTATAAAAGAAATTGGGAATGTCACAAGAAGGTAGAAACAGTTTCCATGTTAATTGGCTTAAAAATTAATTTTTTGCCGAGCATGGTGGAACATGCCATTGATCCCAGCACTCAGGAGGCAGAGGCAGGCAGATTTCTGAGTTCGAGGCCAGCCTGGTTTACAAAGTGAATTCTAGGACAGCCACAGCTATACAGAGAAACCCTGTCTCAAAAAACCAAAAACCAAAACCAAAAACATAAACATTAATGACTATCAGACAAAAAGCAGTCAAAAGATTCACTGCCCTTCCAATCACTGTCTAGGGCGTGTGTGTGTGTGTGTGTGTGTGTGTGTGTGTGTGTATAATTGCATGTGCATTACTATTTATATTATATGTAATTTGCATCATATAATTTTAATTACATTCTATAGATTACATATTATATAAAAATATAACATAACATTGAATATATAGTATAAAATATAAATAAAATAATAGAAAATATGTTATACATAGTTATATAATAATATAATATATGTACCATATATTAATATAATATGTATATATGTATATTAATTTTAAACAAAAGTGTCCTTCATGAGAGGCCAATATTGTACCCAGAAGAATTGGATTATTAAATTAAATTTTCAATGTTAGGTATGGGATATATCTCAAAGAATTATTACTCAACTTCTGGCTGTTATAAATAAGGCTGCTATGAACATAGTGGAGCACGTATCCTTAGTACAAGGTGGGAAATCTTCTGGGTATATGCCCAGGACAGGTATTGCTAAATCTTCTGGTAGTACTATGTCCAATTTTCTGAGAGACCACCAGACTTTCTGAGGGATTTCCAGAGTGGTTGTACAAGCTTGCAATCCCACCAACAATGGAGGAATGTTCCTCTTCCTTCACATCCTTGCCAGCCTCTGCTGTCACCTGAATTTTTGATCTTAGCCATTCTGATTGGTGTGAGGTAGATTCTCAGGGTTGTTTTGATTTGCATTTTCCTGTTGATGAAGGATTTTGAACATTTTTTCAGGTGCTTCTTAGCCATTCTGTATTCCTCAGTTGAGAATTCTTTGTTTAGCTCTGTACCCCATTTTTAATAGGGTTATTGGATTTTCTAGAGTCCAGAAACCAGCTGTCCCTCAACAGAGGAATGGATACAGAAAATGTGGTACATTTGCACAATGGAGTACTACTCAGCAATTAAAAGCAATGAATTTATGAAATTTATAGGCAAATGGGTGGATCTAGAGTATATCATCCTGAGTGAGGTAACCCAATCACAAAAGAACACACATGATATGCACTCACTGATACGCATATATTAGCCCTGAAATTTAGACTATCCAAGATACAATTTGCAAAACACATGAAACCCAAGAAGAAGGAAGACCAATGAGTGGATACTTCGTTTCTTCTTAGAATAGGGAAGAAAATACCCCGGAAGGAGTTACAGAGACAAAGTTCGGAGCTGAGACAGAAGAAAGGACCATCCAGAGACTGCCCCACCAGGGGACCCATCACATATACAACCACCAAACCCAGACAATATTGCATATGCCAGCAAGATTTTGTTGACAGGAACCTGATATAGCTATCTTTTGTGAGGCTATGCCAGTGCCTGGCAAATACAGAAGTGGTTGGTCACAGACATCTATTGGATGGAACACAGAGCCCCTAATGGAGGAGCTAGAGAAAGTACCCAAGGAGCTGAAGGGCTCTGCAATCCTATAGGAGGAACAACAATATGAACTAATCAGTAGCCCCAGAGCTTGTTTCTCTAACTGCACATGTAGCAGAGGATGGCCTCATCGGCCATCAGTGGAAGGAGAAGCCCTGGTCTTGAGAAGATCATATGCCCCAGTACAGGGAAATGCCAGGACCAGGCAGCAGGAGTGAGTGGGTTGGGGAGCATGGCGGGTGGAAACTTTCAGTATAGCATTTGAAATGTAAATGAAGAAAATATCTAGTAAAAAGAATTATAACTCAAGAAGGCCCAGGTTACTATCATTGCTCTTGCTTGTTCCCCAGAACAGGGAAGTAAGACATCTTGCTGAAAGTCATTCACTTTATTGCAGGACATTGCAAAGTCCGCCTTGAACTAACCAGGAATTTTTTCTTCTTGTTGGCTACTTGCATATTGCCAAAAGACATGAAGTTTGCTGAGAGAAAATATTTATTAATGGTGTTACCCAGCCCTGGACCCTAAATGCCACAATACTGATTTATTGGTAAGGTGTGTCCACTGGTATAATGATAGCATGAAGCTTATGGTAGTGAAAACATGCTTTCTGATTGGCTATGAGGCATACTCAACAGGAAGGATTACATATATAGTGCTCTAAACATGGTCAAAAGCCCATGACAGGGGACATGAGTGATTCTTCATCAGTAGTTCTCAACCTGTGGGTTTTGACAACTTTGGGAATTAAAAGACCCTTTCATGGTGATCTTCTAAGACCATCAGAAACACAGATATTTATATTACAATTCATATAAGTAGCAAATTGCAGTTATGACATAACAATGAAAATAATTTTATGGTTTAAGATCACAACAACATCAGGAACTATATTAAAGACTAACAGAATTTGGAAGATTGAGAACCATTGCCCTATGTGGAAACTTAACATCTCTGTTTAGCTCAGTAGTCAAGTTGTCAAATGGTATTCCTAACTTACATTTATGCATATAGCTTTTTCTTACTTTCAGTTTTGTTCAAAAAAGCTACTTTTGTTGCTGGGAAGTAGTTAATGCAGAGAGTTGTCCAAATTGCCCAGTATAAATAAAATTGACTGGCACACATGGATCAATGTACTATCAAACACTGCTCAAAAAACTTTTTTAATGTCAAGGTAGTTTTGATTTGTATTTCTCTGATCAATAAGGATTTTGAACATTTCTTTAGGTGCTTCTCAGTCATTTGAGAGTCCTCAGTTGTGAATTCTCAGTTTAGCTTTGCACCCCATTTTTTGATTGGGTTGTTTGTTTTGATGATTAGCTTCTTTAGTTCTATACATACTTTGGATATTAGCCCTCTCTCAGATATGGGGTTAGTGAAGAATTTTTTTATCTGTGGCTTGTCAATTTGTCTTATTGACTATGTCCTTTGCCTTACAGAAGCTTTCCAGTTTCATGAGGTTCCATTTATCAATTCTTGATCATAGAACTTTGAGACACTGGAATTCTGTTTAGGAAATTTCCCCCTGTGCCAGTGAGTTTAAGGCTCTTTCTCACTTCCTCTTCTATTATATTTAGCATATCTGGTTTTATTTTGAGGTTCTCGATACACTTGGACTTTATTTTTCTGCAAGGTGATGAATATGGGTCTATTTTCTAAACCCATACCACCAGTTAGGCCAGCACCACTTATTGAAGATGCTTTCTTTCTTTCTTTTTTTTTTTTTATTGTATATTTTTGGTTTCTTTGTCAAAGATTAAATGTTCATAAGTATGTGGTTTTATTTCTGGGTCTTCAATTCTATACTGTTGATCAACGTGTCTGTCTCTGTACCAATACTATGTACTTTTTATCACTATTGCTCAGTAGTAAAGCTTGAAGTCAGAGATAGTGATTCCCTTAGCTGTTCTTTTATTGTTAAGAATTGTTCACTACTCTGGGTTTGTTCCCTTTCCAGATGATTTTCAGAATAGCTCTTTCCATGTCTTTGAAGAATTGTGATGGGATTTTGATGGGGATTGAAATGAATCTATAGATTACCATTGGTAGAATGGCCATTTTTACTATATTAATTTTGCCAATATATGAGCAAGGGAGAGCTTTCCATTTTCTGAGATCTTCTTCTTCAATTTCTTTCTTGGGATACTTGAACTTATTGTCATACAGGTCTTTAACTTGTTTGGTTAGAGTTACCCTAAGATATTTTATATTATTTTTGTCTATTGTGAAGTGAGTTGTTTCCCTAATTTATTTCTCAGTCTGTTTATCCTTTGTATAAATAAGGCTACTGATTTATTTGAGTTAATTTTATATCCATCTTACACCAATCAGAATGTCTAAGATATAAGCCTCAGGTGACGACACATGTTGGTGAGGATGTGGAGAAAGAGGAACACTCCTCCATTGCTGGAGGGATTGCAAACTGGTTCAAGTACTCTGGAAATCCATCTGGAGGTTCCTCAGAATACTGGTAATATATCTACCTGAAGACCCAACTATACCACTCTTAGGAATATATGCAAAAGATGCCATACCATGCCAAAGGGGCACATTTTCTACTATGTTCATAGTACCCTTGTTTGTGAACAAGGCTCAGAAGCTGGAACCAACCCAGATATCCCACAACAGAAGAATGGATAAAGAAAATGGGGTTCATTTACACAATGGAATATTACTCAGCAATTATGAATGAGGACATCCTGAGTTTTGCAGGCAAGTGGATGGAACTAGAAAATATCATCCTGAGTGAGGATAACTCAGATCCCAAAGCATGTGCATGGTATGTACTCACTAATAAGTGGATATTACCCACAAACAAACAAACAAACAAACAAGAAAACAGAATAACCAAGAACTCAAAGAGTTCAACAAGCTGAAGGGACCAAGTGAGGATGCCTTGGTCCCACTTGGATGGGAGAAGAAAACAAGTGGGGAGGGAGAGGGAGAGAGGGACCTGGGAGTTAAAGTGGATGGGGGCAGGGAGAGGACAACCTAATCTGGTATTAGGTGACTGAAAAGGACTGAACTCCTGAAGGCCAGCAGAAAGAATGGAAACTGGCAACCTCAGAAAATAGGAGGTTGGGGGGAACACCCCCCCCCCCAGAATTCACCAGAGACCTGGGAGGTGAGAGACTCCTAGGACCCAAAGGGAAGAACTTTAAATGAAATGCCTGACAGTAGGGAGAGGGAACTTATAAAGCCCACTTCCAGCAGGAGGACAGGGCATCAAGTGAGGAAGAGGGCTGCCATCCCATAGTCAAAACTCTGACACATAAATTTTCCTGTCTGAAAGAACTGGAGTGATAGAAATGGAGAGGAGCCTGAGGAAGAGAAGGTCCAGCAACAGGCCCAAAGTGGAATCCAGCTCAATGGGAGGTCCCAAGGTCTGACACTATTACTCAGGTTATGGTGTGCTCACAAAAAGGGACCTATCATGACTACCCTTCAGAAGACCCAACAAGCAGCTGAAAGAGTCAGGTGCAGATATTTGCACCCAATCAATAGAGAAAAGCTGCTGCCTCTGGTGGTTGAATTATGCAAACGCTGGGAGAAGCAAAGAGGAGGGTAATCCTGTAGAAGACCAACAATCTTAATTAACCTTCTTTACCCCTGAGATCTCTCAAATACTGGAACACCACTCAGGTACATTATACAAGCTGATATAAAGTTCCCAACACATATACAGCAGAGGGCTTTTGGGTCTTGGTTCAGTTAGAAACGATATACCTGAACCTCAAGAGATTGGAGGCCTCAGGGAGTTTAGAGGTCTGGTTGGATGTGAGGTAGGGTATGGGGGACATTGTCATGGAGACAAGGGGATGGTGAGGAGGTACGGGATATGGAGCAGTTAGTTGGAGGGTAGATGGGGCAAAATAAAATCTGGAGTGTAAAATAATAAATAAAAGTATAAAAAAGAAAGTCAAGGTAGAAAGAAGGCAAGTGTTTGCAAATGGGAAGAAAATTCATAAAATGCTTACTTCTGTAGCTATCACAGCTATTGCATGCAACAACTCAATAGCAGTTGTATTCACCTGCACAATATCAAACCCATCAAAATTTTAATGTTGATAGGGGAGGAACTCTCAATGTCATACTGGATAAGCAACTGTCATTTGATAGCTACTGAGAAAATATGAACAATTATCCTTTAAGTATTATACCCAGCTAGGTTTTTGTTACCATTGTGGCTAGACCCACACTAACCAGTATGTGGGCATTATTAGTACAACTTGGGGGATTATTTACATCTTGGTTCTTAGGGCAAGGAAAGAGCAAGCTGAACTTTTATGAGCCTCAATTCCTTCTCCCTTCATCCATTCCATTTTTCCTTCATTTTTTCTCCCTCACTCCCTCTCTCCCTCCCTCTCTCCTTCCTTCTTCTTCCTTCTATTCATCCTTGCTTCTTTCTTCATATTAATTAGGAAGCTTCCAAGATGGCTCTGTGGTTAAGAGTACTTGCTGCTCTTAGAGAGGAACTCAGTTCAGTACCCAGCATTATATAACATATCATGATCATTTGAAACTCCAATTTCAGAGGATGTGATACTATTTTCTGGCTTCTGTGGGTATTTCACACATGTGGCACATAAACATACATGCAGACAAAATTCTTCACATATTATAAAAATGAATAAAAATATTTGTTATAATGCTATAGTGATCATTAAAAAGGTATATAAGAGGCATACTAATTATGGTTCCAATTTTTCTATAAATACATGAATCTTCTACATTAAAATGTTGAAACATGAAGTAGTCAACATGCTTGAAGCAAATTTTAAATGGAATAAAGTTTATCTTTTTTAAATTTTTTCATTTTTTATATATTTTCATTAATTTATTTTTTACAAGCCATATTTTATTCTCCTCATCAACCCTCTGACAGTTCCACGTCCCATACATCGTCCCCACCCTTATGAAACATTACTTTATCTATTTTGAAGTCACAAAATGAGATTTATTATTGCTGCCTATGGATAGAAAGAAATTTGGGATATCCCTGATTTCTTAATTAATAATGACCAGTATAAAGCAATCTAACTGCCTTCAAAATTGATGCTACACAGCTTTCCTGAGCTGTACAAAGCATATTTGTTATCAGCTGAAGCTCTCGTCTTACTTTTTAAAAGTTAAGTAATGTTGGCAAATAAGTACATTTATTAAATTTCTGTACTCTGTACAATATGTAAGTATACATTTAAATTATGTGGGATGATTCACATCATAAAGAAAATACAAAATCATTTTTACTTATCATTACCAAAATTAAGTTGGTATAAACATAGAAATAACAAATAATTACGTGATGTATTTGAAGTGTTTGAAGCTCTTTGGTATTTTCAAAAATGCTCAGTGTTATAGATGTTGTTGTATATCGTGTTGACCTTTTATAGCTAAGATATGGAGAATCAGAATTTACCTGAAAAACTATAACTAAAATCACAAGGCCAGCCAAAATCACCATGAAAACTGCAAGCTAGTTTATGTTGTCTTTGTCCAATAAGCTTCAAGGGTATGCTAAATTGAGAATTGATTCACTAGATTAAAGACAAGAATAATCGAAAGATGTTTTTCCCTACACAAAGTGACAAACCATCTTTGCAAAGTCAAACCTGAATTCTTTTCCACCTAACAATTATACACATTGAAAAAATATAGCACAAAAATACAAGTATAAAAATGTAATGTAAATGTATAAAAATACAGTACAATGTTTATCTTTTTCAGAACAAAAAAACCCATATGCTAGGAATCTACTACCTTAAAGGTAGAGCAAGATGTTGACTAAAAATATTCCTTCTAAAAATCATGCTTGGATTTAATAGTCATAGTTCTCTCTAGACACATCATTCATGATTAGCAGATATTTGCATATTAAAGAATACAAATATTTAAGGCTAACAGACTGGATACACAAAAATGATCCAGGATTTTGCTGCATACAAGAAACATACATCAAAATCATAGACAGGCAGTATCTCAGAGTAAAAGGATAGAAAAAGTTCTCCCAAACAAATGGTCCCAGGAAACAAGCAAGAGTTGTCATCCTAATATACAATAAAATAGACTTTGAACCAAAAGTTATTAAGTGTGATGAAGAAGGACACTTCATATTCATAGAAAAAAATCCAACAAGAGAAAATCTCAATTCTGAAGACCTATGCCCCAATTGCAAGAGCACATAAATTCATAAAAGAAACTTTACAAAAACTCAAAGCACACACTGAAACCCTCACAATAACAGTGGGAGACCCCATTCTCACCAACGGACAGCTCACTGAAACAGAAACTAAACAGAGACACAGAGAAACTAAGGGAGGTTATGAACCAAATGGATTTAAAAGATATTTACAGAACATTTCACCCTTAGACAAAAGAATACACCTTCTTCTCAGCACCTCATGGTACCTTCTCCAAAATTAGCCATATAATTTGTCACAAAACAACCCTCAATAGATATAGGAAGACTGAAATAATACCATGCATCCTATCAGATCATCATGGCCTAAGACTGGTCTTCAAAAATAGCAAAAACTACAGAAAGCCCAACTACACATGGAAATGGAACAATTCTCAACTCAATGACAATTTGGTCAGGGAAGAAAATAATGAAAGAAATTAAAGACTTACTGGAATTTAATGAGAATGTTGACACATTATACCCAAACTTATGAGACACAATGAAAGCAGTTCTAAGAGGAAAGCGCATAAGACTAAGTGATCTGGTAAAGAAACTAGAGATATCTTACACTAACAAGTTAACAGCACACCTGAGAGCTATAGAACAAGAAGAAGCAAGCTCACCCAAGAGGAGTGGAAGGCAGGAAATAGTCAAACTCAGCACTGAAATCAACCAAATAGAAACAAAGAAAACAATACAAAGAATGAGCAAAACCACAAGTTGGTTCTTTGAAAGAATCAACAAGATAGATAAACCCCTAGCCAAACTAATTCAAGGGCCAAGAGGCAGTATCAAATTAATGAAATCAGAAATGAAAAAGAAGACATAACAGAAACAGAGGGAATTCAAAAAGCATCAGATCCTATTATAAAACTCTATATTCAACAAAACTGGAAAATCTAGATGAAATGAATGGTATTCTAAACAGATTCCACATACCAAATTAAGCCAAGAGCAGGTAAACTATAGGCCCATATAGCACAAAGAAATAGAAGTCACTAAAAAACTCCCAACCAAAAAAAGCCCAGGGCCAGATGGATTTAGTGCAGAATTCTACATAGACCTTCAAAGAAGACCTGATATCGATTTTCCTCAAACTATTCCATAAAATAGAAACAGAAGGAGCACTACATAATTCACTCCGTGAAGATAGAATTACTCTGATACCTAAATCACACAAGGACCCTACCAAGAAAGATAACTTTTGACCAATCTTGCTTATGAATATCTGCAAAAATACTCAATAAAATTCTTGCAAACTGAATCCAAGAACACATTAAAACCATCATTCAACACGATCAAGTAGGCTTCATCCCAGGGATGCAAGGTTGGTTTAACATATATCTATATAAAAGCATTAATATAATCCACTATATAAACATACTCACAGAAAAAATCACATGATCATTTCCTCACAGGCAGAAAAAGCACTTGACAAATTCAACACGACTTCATGTTGAAAGTATTCGAGAGATCAGGAATTCAAGGCCCGTACCTAAGCATAATAAAGGCAATGTACTGCAAACCAGCAGTAAATATCAAATAAAATGGAGACATAGTTGAAGCAATCCCACTAAAATCAGGGACAAGACAAGGATGGCCATTTTTGACATATCTAATCAATATAGTACTCCAAGTGTTAGCTAGAACAATAAGACAACAAAAAGTAATCAATGGAATACAAATCGGTAAAGAAGAAATAAAGGTATCAGTATTTGCAGATGATATGAAAGTATACATAAGTAACCCCAAAAATTCTACCAGAGATCTTCTCAATTTGATAAACAACTTTAGCAAAGTGGCAGGATATAAACTTAAATAAATCAAGAGCCTTCCTTTATACAAAGGATAAACAGACTGAGAAAGAAATTAGGGAAACAACTCTCTTTCAGAATACACACAAATAATACAAAATACCTCGGGATAACTCTAACCAAACAAGCAAAAGCCCTGTATAACAATAATGTCAAGTCTCTCGGGAAAGAAATTGAAGAAGATCTCAGAAAAATGGAGAGATCTCCCATTCTCATGGATTGGCAGAATTAACATAGTAAAAATGGCTATCCTACCAAAGGCAATCTTAGATTCATTTCAGTCCAAATTAAAATCCCAACACAATTCTTCAAAGATATGGAAAAAGCATTTCTTAAAATCATCTGGAAAGGGAACAAACAGAGAATAGTGAAAACAATTCATAACAATAAAAGAACATCCAGGGGAATCACCATCTCTGACCTCAAGCTTTATTACAGAGCAATAATTATAAAAAGTGCATGGTATTTTTACAGAACAGACATGCTGATCAGCAGAATAGTATTTAACACCCAGAAATAAAGCCACACACTTATGGTCACTTCACCTTTAACAAAGACGCCAAAAAAATATAAAATGGACAAAAGAAAGCATCTTCAATGAATTGTGCTGGTTTAACTGACTGTCCATATGTAGAAGAACAAAAGTAGACCCATATTTGTCACCTTGTACAAAACTCAATTCCAAGTGGATCAAGGACCTCAATGTAAAACCAGATATACTGNATCTAATAGAAGAGAAAGTAGGAAATATCCTTGAACTCATTGGCACAGAGGGAAATTTTCTAAACAGAACTGTAATGGCTCATACTCTAAGATCAACAATTGATAAATGGGACCTCATAAAACTGGAATGCTTATGTAAGGCAAAGGACCTAGTTGTCTTAGTCAGGATTTCTATTCCTGGACAAACATCATGACCAAGAAGCAAGTTGGGGAGGAAAGGGTTCATTTGGCTTACATTTCCACATTGCTGTTCATCACTGAAAGAAGTTAGGACTGGAACTCAAGCAGGTCAGAAAGTAGGAGCTAATGCAGAGGCCATGGAGGGATGTTCTTTACTGGCTTGCCTCCCCTGGCTTGCTCAGCCTGCTCTCTTATAGAATCCAAGACTACCAGCCCAGAGATGGTCCTACCCACAAGGGACCTCTCCCCCTTGATCACTAATTGAGAAAATGCCCCACAGCTGGATCTCATGTAGGCATTTCCCCAACTAAAGCTCCTTTCTCTGTGAAAACTCCAGCTGTGTCAGTCAAGTTGACACAAAACTAGCCAGTACACTAGTCAATAAGACAAATTGGCAACCTACAGATCACTAACGCATATCTGATAGATGGATAATATCCAAAATACATAAAGAATTTAAGAAGTTAATCACCAAAAAGACAAACAACCCAATTAAAAAATAGAACTAAACCAAGAATTCACAACTGAGGAGTCTTGAATGGCTGAGAAGCACATAAATAAATGTTCAAAGTACTAGTGATCAGAGAAATGCAAATCAAAATTACCCACAGGTTCCATCTTACACCAATCAGAATGACTAAGATCAAAACCTCAGGTGTCAAAACATGTTGGAGACGATGTGGAGAAAGAAGAATACTTCTCCATTGCCGATGGGATTGCAAACTGGTACAAGCACTCTGGCAATCAATCTGGAGTTTCCTCAGAAAATTGGAAAAAGATCTACCTGAATACCAAGGTATACCACTCTTGGGAATATACCCAAAAGGCGCCCCACCATGCCACAGGGGTACATGTTCCACTCTGTTCATAGAGACTTTATTTGTGATAGTAAGAAGCTGGAAACAACCTAGATGTCCCATGGAAGAAGAATGGGTACAGAAAATGGGATTCATTTACACAATGGAATACTACTCATTTATTAAGAATGATGACATCCTGAGTTTTGCAACCAAATTGATGGAACTAGAAAACATCATCTTGAGTGAGGTAACACAGACCCAAAAATACGTGCATGGTATGTACTCACTAATAAGTGGAAATTAGGAGGAAAAAAAGTAGAGAATTCCCAAGATGCAGTTCACAGAACTCGTAAAGCTCAACAAGCTGAAATGCCCAAGTGAGGACACCTCAGTCCCACTTGGGAGAGAGAAGAAATGAATCACAAATAGGGAAGGAGGGAGGAACATGGGAGGGAAAGTGGAAAGGGGTAAACTGGGGGCATAGGTGATTCTCATCTGGTATTGTGTGAGGGAAAAGGACTGAAGCCCTGAGGGCCAGCAGAAAGAATGGAAACAGGAAACCTCAGGAAATAGTAGTTTTGGGGGACCCCCAGAATGCACCAGAGAACTGGGAGGTGAGAGACTCCCAGGACTCAAAGGGAGGGACTATATATGAAATGCCCAACAGTAGGGAAAGGGAACTTATAAAGCATACTTCCAAAAGGAAGACAGGGCTTCAAGTGAGGGATGAGATTTTCATCGGAGTCACATCTCTGACCCATAATTGTTTCTGCCTGAAAGAATTACAGATATGGAAATTGAAAGGAGCAGAAGAAAAGAAAGTCCAGCAACAGGCCCAAAGTGTGATCCAGCTCAAGAAGAGATAGCAAGGCTTGATACTATTACTGAGGCTATGGTATAATCACAAAAATAAACCTATCATGACTGTCCTCCAAAAGACCCAACAAGCAGCTGAAAGAGTCAGATGAAGAGTTTGTACCCAGTCAATGGACAGATGCAGCTGAACCCTGTTATTGAATTAGGGAAGGCTGAAAGAAGATGAGGAAAAGGGCAATCCTGAAGGAGAACCAGCATTCTCAATTGATCTGTACCCTTGAGATCTATTAAACACTGGAACACCAATCAGACAACTTATACCATCTGATATGAGGCTCCTAATACACATACACCAGAGGACTTCCAGGTTTGTGTTCATTCAGTGATGATTCAAGAGACTGGAAGCTGCAGAAAGTTTAGAGATCAGGTATGGTGGGAGTGGGTGCATCCCAGTGAAGATAGGGGGTGTGGGAAGGAGCTGTGGGATGTGGAGCATTCAGATGATGGTTAGGCAGGGGCAGGGTATGGAATATGGAGTATATTCTAAATTTTATAAAAATTTAAAAAAGAAAAGATAAAAAGAAAAAGAAGAAAAAAGAAAATAACGAAAACAAAAAAGAAAAAGTAAAAGTAAAAGAAAAAGAAAAAGAAAAAGAAAAAAGAAAAAGAAAAAGAAAAACAAAAAGAAGAAAAAGAAAAAGAAAAAGAAAAAGAAAAAGAAAAAGAAAAAGAAAAAGAAAGAAGAGAGTGAAAGCCCCAACAAGCTTCACACTCTGGGATGCTGAGATTTTTGGGACCTTCCATTATAGCTACCTGTTGGATTCTACATCAATTACATCAAAATTGTTTCCTCTACAGTCTTGCTTCCAGGACATTTCCAGAACTGCTAGCCTTTCAGACTGTTACAGTCACAACTTCAGCTATTCAATAATCTTCTTAGCACATAGAGACTGGAAGGCAAATGATGCCAGATAGTCCTTCTTTGACAAAACAAATTTTCCTATTTTGCTTTTGACCCCCAGAAGTGAATTCTTCACCCCAGTTCATCTAGAAGCAAGGATAACATCATCCCAGTCCTTTAGTTTGGATTGGATAATTCTGGTTATTTTATGAATCATAGATATATTGTCATTGTAAGTGGTAGTTTACAAATATAGCTTTGGACAGGGAGGAAACTAGAGCTTAAAATCAGGGATTTCTACCTTTTCCTTTTTTCTTCTCTATCCTTTTTCTTAACTAATGAAAGGAGGGTTGAAAAGACAAATGGGCATATAGTAATATCATAGAATAGAAAAATAGGGATAGATTATCAAAATTACTCTTAATAAAAAATGAATAGCTATAATCTTACATTGGTAGAAATCTTTATAATTAATGCAAATTGAAGTTATAATTTTTAATTTTTACATTGGTATAGAATTTATTTATAGATTGATGCGAGTTTATGGATCCATTGGTATGAATTTCTTACAATGATACAAAATTTAAACCTAATACTTTTACTTTTTAAAAGGCATTGTGTCTATGCAACTCTTTTAAGAATACAAGGTTTAGCCTGGCAGTGATGGCACATGCCTTTAATCCAGAACTTGGGAAGCAGAGAAAGGAGGGTTTCTGATTTCAAAGCTAGCTGGTCTACAGAGTGAGTTCCAGGAAAGCCAGGAACTACACAGAGAAACACTGTCTTGAAAAACCAAAACCAAAAATAAATAAATAAATAAATAAATAAATAAATAAATAAATAAAGGCTTAGACCCAGCTCTACTAATAACTGCCAATACAAACTGTTTAAGATGCTTAAGTAACACACATTAAGAGTCAGATAGTAAACTCATGATTATATCATATTCTGATTTAATCATATTAAGGAGCTTTCTAGAATATTCAAATAGAAGTTGCTAAGTCACTGTTTAACAATTCAAATATACTGTATATAAATAGTCTTCAAAAACATCAAAACTCCACAGAATCTGACATTTAATCATTTCATTATTATTAGAAATTTTAAATTAAGACATGTCTGCTCCTGACAGTATCCCCTTCATGGTTCAAAGAAGAAATTGAACAGTAAAACCTCCAAATGGAGTTGCTCCATTTATGGCAAAAATTACCATCTATAGACGAAAAAATACCGTTCAGAAAATGACAAACAATGCAAGATAGTGGATAGCTTTGCTCTGCCATACACAGTAAGCTAGTCCTCCATAGTCACTTCTTCATTTGAGGTCTGTCCGATGATTCTGGGTCAGAAGGGTGAACACTGGTGCTCTAATGTTTTGAAAAGTGAGGGACTATCTAGGTAGTCAGTTATCTCTACAAAATAGCTAAGTTATTGAAGCTTGTTTTTGTGCTTCCTATATTTTCAGATAATATTTAAGTCATTCTTGGATTTCTGAAGGAGTTAAAGATTAGTTGTAGTCTCATAAGCAAACTCGAGTTGGTTAACATTGAGAGAGGGGATGTAGATTTGAAAGGATGGTTTTCAGATGGTGATACAAGCTAAAATCAGAACATAATTCAGGTATGGAATTGGAAGCTCTTTAACTTAGGATAAATGATAGAGTGCTTTATCTAAATTGACCACTATGATGGATTGGGTGTTAAATATATTATATATTACATTTGCATAATTGTGAGGGTTTTGCTCCATTTATATCTAAGTGAAAGGAGCCTTTCAATTGAATAAAAAGGGGAAAATATTGTGGGTTTCCCTGGTGCTGTTTGCATTTTGAAGTTAATTTTGCTACCTCAAGAGTGGCTGCCCCAAGGAGGAGTAGATCACAGATCACATACACAGGTGTTCTCACTGAACTTTCTCCCCATCATTACTGGTCAAATGAAGGCTAGGACTCATGATTAGACAGTACAAGGGAAAGGTGGGACTGGAAGTGTCAGAGAGGGAAGAGGAGAGAGAGGAAAGTGGAGGCAGAAGGAAGGTTGAGCAGAACAACATGGCCTGGAGAAGCTGCAAGAAGCAAGGGGTCTCATAGATGGGGAATAAATTATATAGTGATAGATCTGCCCAGTTTAGTCATAGAGCTTTTAAATGCAATAACTGAGTTGTGGGTTTTTTTAATATGGGCTTATTAGGGTAAGAAATTACCTCAACACAACTCATACACATTATCTATATGAGATTACTACAGCTATATCTTTACATTTATGGTTATTTTATTCTATTCATGCTAGCCAACTTATTAAATCTGCTAAAGATAAAGAGACCACCAATAGATGAATGGACAAAGAAAATGTATTGTTACATAGTATCTACATCACAGATGTGTTTTAAAAAGGGAATAGAAATGCATTAATAATGAAGAATGGAAGAACATGAAGGGAGAGAGTTTCTTATGAATATAAAAGTAGAGGAGAAGGATATAGGGAGGACAAAGGATAGAAAGAGAGAGTGATATGATTATATGTACATTACATATATGTATGCAAATATTACACTAAAACCGTTCACTTCATGAAATGCTTCCATGCTAATAAAAATCGGGGGGGGGGGATGTTAAACAATGAGAAATTTCCTCTTTTAGTAATGAAACAACAATGAAGACCTAATTTTGTTCACATAGGAATGATGAAGTTTCTATCGCATATTGAAACTCTGCTGTTGTGAACATGTGGAACTGGAGTCTAGGCACAAAAATCATTATACAGTGATAAAATGTCAAATAATATCCATTCCAAAAAGTATGAGAAAAAGAGCTATCAAAAGCTAGAAGTTTCAACTGTTAAAATTCCAGTTTTCAAAACACTAAATATTTACTAAAAGCTTTATAAGGAAAGCATCATGCTGTAACATGCTATTATTGTAAGGTCCACTTATTTAGCAGACACCGTAAAGCTAAGTGGAGAGATGGATTTAATTCAATGTCCAAATATTTACATAATATAGAGTAATTAAGGTCAATGTTTAATCTAAAATATATTCTAATCTCCCAACATATGATTAACAGGTTCAAAAAATCCTCTTTGAAGTGTCACATCTGGTGGAGTCCCTACACATATAAAATGGATTTAAGCACCATAAAAATATATGACAAAAAGATATCATGTTTTAGAAGGAAAACTCAAAAACAATAAAGAAACCTTTTGAGTAAAATGATATTCAAAATATAACTATAAAAATGAGGAGAATTTTCATAATTTTAAAGAGAACTTTACATTTCCAGTTTAAGAAAATAGCAGGGCAAAATGTACAAGGAGAATTATTTTTAAAAAGAAATATGAAGCATTCTTTGTTATTACTTCTAGCTACTCAGTTTATCATTAAAATATTGCCCAAATAAGTAGACAATCAAAATGAGGTTTTAAAGAATTCCCTCACCAAGTTCAGTATTTTAAATATTTTATTATTTGCATATTTGCAATATTTTTCTTCTATTAGGGATGATATTGAAGGCTTGTAACTAAGTTCATATTCCACTGACTTGACATCAAGGTACATAAATTGTCAAGGAAATTAAAGGGGCAAAAGTTAAACATACAAGATACTACTCTGAAAGCTTCTACTAAATGATTATTAAATAATCTCCCTGGAGCTTGTTACTCTGTGAAACAAACAATTACTATAATGCCTTTCCCCAGATATTGATGCTTTCCTGTCCATGTTGTAACATTTATATATATCATTCTCATGATATGAATATATAATTCATCTTTATTAATATTTTCACTCATCAAGTGAAGAAGATGCATAACAGAAATAATCAGGTCTCATATGACTGTATTAAGAGAATGTTTGAGAGCTGCTAGGGGAAAAGCTGAAAACTGTTGCAGAAATTGTGAAATGTCCTAGTCTTCATTGAAATAAAATTCAGACACCACCATTCAGATGATACCTTCTAACGTTTTGTAACTATTTTTCCTTTTTATAAAACAATATACATGTTCTTATATTCTTCACTAAAAGATCAGGCACTCACATGAATAAAAATATAGAAATATAGAAAATTAGAATGGCTTTTGTTACAGTGTTAACTTACTTATACTAGAAAGAAATCTGTAAGATAGTCTTGACCATCAGTTTATATGCCTTTTATATGTTTTAGGATGTGAGCATCTGGATAATACAAACTAAAATTCAAAATCTTTGTCAATGACAAGGTATGTAACACTAGTTGAGCTAGAGAAAATTAATGCATCTAAACCAAGTGCATATCAGATAATGCAGAGTGCCTCTACTTTGCAAGGAATAATGTTACATTCTCTCTTCTTGTATCATATGTAACAAATAAATGATCAGCCTTTTGTAAAATAGATTGTTTAGAGTATGGTTGTAGCATTAACTTTCTTCTTTTAAACCATAAGCTTTTAAGAACTTCTAAAGCCTGTGAAAGATCTTGATATTATTTTCAAAATAAGAAGTGACCGATTCATAAATTTTGCCCTAGGGACTGAATTCCATTTGAGTTTGATGTTTGAAATGATTAAAATTAAGTCAGTTCTGTTATTGTTAGAAATAAAATAAATCATTTGAAGTACTGTTTTCTCCTTTAAAAGGCATCCATATGAAATGAGCCTTATTGTTTCTTTTAAATGGGTTATCCCATTTTTTATCCTTTGTATGAATTTTCTCACTTTTAGACAATAGAATATATTATAATACATTTGAATGTTAAACAGTATTAAGAACTTGAAGCAAAACATGTAGTAGTTAGAATAATTTCCAGAAAATTTCAGAAACAATCAGAGTATTTGTTTGACAAATCTTAACATTCAATATAGAGTAAAGCTTAGTCCTTTGACCTACTTACAATAGCAATGTTTATGGAATGAACTATGTTTTTAAAGTCTGTTTAATAAAAATTTTGTTCTTTGTTAATCCACCCTTATCTATATAAACATTTATCTGCATAAATTAATATACACACCCATTCTAAATATACACAATAAATACTGCTGTGATGATTTTACTATGCTTAATATTTAAAACTTTCCACAAGTCAAATTTAGTAGACCATGTAATACAATGTTTTATAAGAAATTTCCCTCAACATCTTTCACTGAAGGCTTGTTGGCTCTATGGCCATGTTAGTGACAGATAATCATATCATGAGTGCTAGTTTTTCATGATTGGTTTAATGCCATCATAAATTCACAGAATAGGCTATCAGAAGTTTGGGTTTAATTGAAGAAGTAAGCTCAGTGAAAACATGAACCCTTCCTTTCAGTCTCTTTCTGATTTTGAGTTGGAATAGGTAAGAAGCCACCTATACAACACAATTATACTGTCATAATGTACTATCATTCTAATGTCTCATTGCAATGGAGACAACCAATTATGCTATTTTTTCAGAAAAAAATCTCTGAAAGATTAGCAAAAATAAATAATTATTTCTTGAAGTTTATTTGTTCAGGTATTTTATAATAGTGACAAAAATATATGTATCATGTAGGAATACACATTTCATGCTATCTGGGGTATATTATTATTTTTCTATCACAGCGACAAAACACCATGACTAACACAACTTAGAAAAGAAAGTCTTTGATTTAGCTTTTGCTTACAGAATGTGAGAGACCATGCTGGTAGATCTAACCCATAGTAGCATGATGAAATCAGTACTTATATCATGATCTGCAAGCAGTATGCAAAAAAGACAGAGGAATGTAAGGTGTGCATCAAGTCTCGTCACAAACCACTCAGTGACAAACCTTCTCTGACAAGTCCACATCCTCTATTCCTTCCCAAAGAGTTCTATTAACTAGTGAAAGGGATATTGAGGACCACTCTTGAGAATTCAAAAAACTATAGGAATAAGAAAGAACAAGACAGTATGGGCAAAAAGATGACAATTGAATGTTGCCAAATTTTATTTATCTCTCTAGTTACATGCCTGAAAATTGGAGGTACAATTACATGTACATTTTAATATTATTTATATTACTAACAGCTAATATCCACTAGGAACAAAATTGTAAAAATGAATGCAATCATGATGTAAACACCTATCTGATTAGCAGGGTTTCAAAGAAAAAAAGGGAAAGATAGTTCACAGCTTTGAAATAGTTTCCAAATATTTATAAAGCACATACATTCCTTAGGTATCCAATGGAATAATATTGTAACATTTTGCTATGGTCTGGTAGACAATATATTAGGCTTGTCATGGGAAGAGGAAATTAGATAACATCCATTAAGATACATGACAGCATCCCCAAATCAGAATTAATTATGATAAAATGTTCTAATTTTTATATTATTGTAACAAACACAATAACTAAAAAGAATTTGGGTGCGTGGGGATTTATTTAATATACAGTTCCACATTGTAGTCTGTCTTTGAGGGAAGTTAATGAGCTAATCAGGAACTTGAAGCAGATTATGGGAGAATATTGCTTGCTGAAGATAAACAGAATTATGCTTAGTTAGCTTTCTTATACAACACAAGATCTACATATGTTGCTACCAAATGTGGGACGGACTCTCCTACATCAACTAATAATTAAGACAACAGATATTCCTAGTTAAACTATGATATAAATGTAACCAATAATTTTTTATTCAGTACAGTTGTTTCTGTATCTAGAAATTAAAAGCCATACCTAATTTGTGTAGCAATATTGGTTAGAATACATTAAATGACAAAACTGCTTAATATTCTATTTTTAAGACAAAATACTTAATATTTTCCCAGATTATACAAGATTTAATTATATAACAAAAATATATAAAATGTAATAAGGTGTAGCACTCTCCCTCCCTATCAAAAGCAATCTTAAAGAATGCATAGTAAATTTTTGGAAGTGAAAGAAATAACCTGAGTCATTTCCAGCTATGGTGTTGGCAGTTTGAGAGAAAAACAAAAAGAAATTCAACCAGCTTGTTCAATTTACTTCTTTGTTCCTCTTTCATTTTTTATGAACCTGTGTATTTTAGGAGTTTAAGGATTTATTTTTATTACAGTTTATGTATGAGTATAAGTATGTGTTTCTGTATGGACATGTGTGTATGAGTACATATGTCCCTGGAATGTACAATAGAGTATCAGATCCCCTGAAGTTAGATTTAGAGATTATTACCAAACACCACACTTTGGTGCAGGGGAAAAACCCTGGCCCTTTGCAAGAAAGGTATATAAGGTTTCTAGGCAGTGGTCCTGCATGCCTTTAATCCTAGCACTTTGGACTCAAAGCAGGCAAATCTATGTAAGTTTGAAGGCAGCTTGTTCTAAAGAGCAAGTTCTAGGATAGCCAGGGTTACCCAGAGAAACCCTGTCTCTGGAAGAGAAAAAGAAGAAACAGAAGGAGAAGAAGAAAAAGGAGAAGTGGAAGAGGAAGAGGAGGAAAGTAAAGTGCATATTGTTAACCAATGAGCGTTTGTTTCAGCTCCCCACCCATTTTTAACTTCTAAAAGGTACTCTGTGGAGATGTTATGCAAAATAAATATGGACAAAGCATTTTTTTTCTGTGCCAAGTTTTCAATTAATTAAGCCTTTAAGAAAAACATACTAATAGAGGACCTGTTTTCACTTAGGAAATAAGAAATTCTAATCATATTTAAAACCTACATAGATGCTAGATTCTTAAGTGACTTAGACAGAATGTTATTACATTCAAGTTACTGTCAGCTACATAATAAGACCATGATCAAAAGCAACAAGAAAATCCAAGCATAGGAGCACATACAATATGATGAACATGCTGAAAAAATTAAAGCTTTTGAAAATTCTATAGAAAACTACTTATGGTCTCTGAATATAGGAGGTTTCAGAAGAAATAAAAAAAATAAATCATAAATAAAATAAGTAAATTTAACAAAAAGAAAATCATAATATTTATAAAATAAACATGCTTAAAATATTTCTACTTATAACTATGATTAGATATCAAGAAGCACAATATCAAAGTCTCATGAACAAGTAAAATCTAAATGAAATGTGTGAAACAATCATTGTCAGGTAGGGCAAGTAATTGCCAAGGACTGTCATTGCAGAAAAAGGGAAAGTCATGACCATAGTATTATTTATGTCTACCAGTATGTTTAAAGGTACATTTTAAAAAAAAATCAGAGGAAAATTCCAATCAGGGTTTTATTTTCAAGCAGAATTTTGACCAAAAGAACAAATGCCAGAGAGGTGACAAATATTTTTGTTTTACATATAAAGATATTGTACATACCATATAAGCTCCACAAAAATATAACATTTTGTATGAGTCTGCTGTTAAATATTGTTGAACATACATAAATAGGAGGAAATTCTAAAATGTTGAGCCAATGACTGTGGAGTTGGATCAATAATAACTTCTGAACATGATCAACCTAAGTTTGAATTTTACATTTTAGTTTATTCATTGTTATACAAATAAATGTCTTTATCCCATCCCAAATGGCTATGGATTTTACAACCTCTTCATAATACTTTTAAATATCAAGCCATGCCTGTCCTCTGAGAGACTCCATCCAGAAGTTAACTCAGACAGATGCAGACAAACTGAGAGAAACAGTGGATCAAGATTGGAGCTCTTATAGAAGAATAGGCTGGTCCCTGAAATGAATAGAAACTGCACAGGAAGACCAACAGTGTCAATTAACCTGGACCCTTGGGGCTCTCCGAGTCTGAAGTATGAACTAAAGAACATACATGGATCAGACTTAGTCCTCTGAGCACATATGCAATAAATGTGTAGCTTGGTCTTCATGTGGGTCCCTAAACAACTGGAGCAAGAGCTATCCTCGAACCGAACCTGATGCCTCTCTGTGGGATGTGCTGTTCTACCTGATCTCTCTTGTCTGGCATCAATGGCTAGGATGTGCCTAGCCTCACAGAGAATCGATGTGACAGGATTGGGAGGGGGTGGTAAATGGGGATGGGTACACCCACAAAGAGGAGAAGGAAGTAAGGGAGTATGGGAAGAAGTATCATGGGAAGGAGTGACCTGGAGAGCAGTAAGTGGAATGTAAAGTAAGTAAATTAAAAACAAACAAACAAACAAACAAAACTAAATTAAAAAAACAGGTTATGCAATTATTCCAAGTTTTTCATACAATTTTTGTGCACATTATTTTCATTTCCATATGAAATTCTTGATATAATTTATGCAAATCTTTTGATGGAATCATTTTTAAATTATCGTTACTCTATAAGGAAATTTGAAAAAACAGTATCAACTATATTTAATCATATGATCTGTGATCATACTATATCATTCTTTTCATTGATTTATTGAATTTCTTTTACTATTATATAATTTTCAACATATTAAAACCCACTTTTTATATATAACTATACTTTCACATTTTGGAGCTATTAGAAATATTTGCTCATTTTTTTCTGTTTGATCACTGAAATTTTACAAAAAAACCCTGAATTTTAAGAATTGAAGAAGAAAGTAGCTCAGTTAAACATTTTTAATAACTATCTATATACATTTAAATCATTTATATATAAACTCATGTCACCGATGAATGAATAATTCTTTATTTCTAATATGTAGGCAATTTATTCTATTTCCTAGTTTGGTGTATAAAATATTTAAAATTGACCACTTCAAGTTGTATATACTTATCAAATGCTGTACAACTAACCATTATTCTCAAAACACTGGATTTTTTCTAAACATTATAAGGTAAGAATATAATGTATCACTACCACATATAATGTTAACTATAAATATTCTATAGATTCCTTTTACAAAGTGAAGAATTCTCTTCTATTGATTGTTTTTATTATTTATTTCTAATGTCCCTGTATTATATTGGCATGTGAATTAGAGTGACATACTTTTTTAAATGTTAATCCAGTCTTTTATCTTGGTGTAAATCTCATTGATTTTTATGAACAATTAACCTATTCTCAAAGTTCCATCATTTTGTTTTAGTATTAATAATTTTATCTGGTTTTAATAGTATAGTAATTCTAGAATCAAGCAATCATTACCTGGGATTTATTATTCCATTCTTTAGTATTCCAGAAAATATTTGTGTAGGCTTGTACTTGTGTTTTCCTTAAGTACTTTTTAATATTTACTAGTATATTCTTATAGTTCTGAAATTTGCAGCAAAAATTAAGTTGGAAATTCAATTTATTTAAAGCATGTTGCCATTTAATTTTCTGTTTTTCCACATCAATTTTATAAATTATTTCATGTAATGAATATTTAGATACAATCAGAAATAATGTGATTTGTAATATTTTACTATTAGTTATAGGATATAAAATATATCTATCATGTTGAAATTATCTTTCAGTTTCAGTACTTTGAATAAAAAATGACCCTGATATGCATATTTATGTGAATATTCAGCTTCCAGATGATTACAGTTTTTAGGAAGTGCTTTAATTACATTTTTATTGCTGTCGTATTACATTATGATCAAGGTAGCCTATATAAGAATGCTTAGCCGGGCGGTGGTGGTGCACGCCTTTAATCCCAGCACTTGGGAGGCAGAGGCAGGCGGATTTCTGAGTTTGAGGCCAGCCTGGTCTACAAAGTGAGTT
>NC_034613.1:105136144-105138487 GCF_900095145.1 Mus pahari | reverse complement strand
ATACAGAGAAACTCTGTCTCGAAAAACCACAAAAAAAAAAAAAAAAAAAAAAGAATGTTTATTTAGTTCTTACTGTATCAGAGAACAGGAGTTGATAAGCATC
Source organism: Mus pahari (assembly GCF_900095145.1). Classification (NCBI taxonomy): domain Eukaryota; kingdom Metazoa; phylum Chordata; class Mammalia; order Rodentia; family Muridae; genus Mus; species Mus pahari. Next base: position 105,138,384 of record NC_034613.1, on the reverse strand, counting down.
ATGGTGAGGAACATGGCTGCAGGCAGGCATGTCACTGGAGTAACAGGTGAGAATTTACATCCTGATTCATAAAGTACACATTATAAATGGCTCAAATCTTTTGGAACCTTGAAGCATGCCCTCAGTGACATACCGTTTCAAGAAAGCCACACTTTCTAATGCTTCCCAAGAAGTTCCATGCACTAAGGACCAAGCATGCAAACATATGAGCTTATGGGGACCATTTATATTTACACCTCCACAAAACAATTATAGAACATTTAGGAGGTGGAGATCATTACAGGATGTGTGGTACTGGTGGAAGGTAGTAGAATTTTATATCCCTACATCAACTCTTGTTGACACACAGATTGTCCACTTCCAAATGAAATGTTATTGTATGGTTATTTCCAAGGAAGATGAATGAACATCTGCAACAACAGCAAAAGTAAAAACAGATCAAAGAACCATTCTAGTGAAGTCTACTTTGCTAGAATAATGATTTTAATCAGAGTCACATTTAGAAATGTAGGTGAAGGATTACTTAAAAGAGTATGGACAACATGTTGCTGCATATAACACTTTGTGAAAGAAATTCTCTCCCTGTAAAAACAACTAATTACCTACACAATTTATGGAGGAGAGGGGCTTTATGAGGCCTCTCACATAGAATCCAAATAGCTGCTCCTATTTGTGGGAACAAATAGGATCTCGTGAGCTATTTCCTCCTTCCATGGTGGAAAGTTATATGTGTCCAATCTTTTTCTTGTGTTTTTTTTCAGTAATCATACCTGCTGATATTTCAATATGGCAATACCGTACCATACTTGGAAGACAGTTTTCCCTTTCAAATGTTATTAACTTACACAAGTTTCTGTTACTAAGGTTGTTCACCCTGGTGGAATATAATATCTCCTTGAACAATAAGCCTGCATAAATCATTCATCTCTTGAATTATTTTCCAATAAGAAGTTGGTCCTAGCAATGAGAACTGCAACAAGCAGCAAAATTTGGTGCCTATAAACAGGCAGGATTGAATGATAAGCCTGATGGTGTTCTCTGAAAAATATTTGTGAGAAGGGAATGGCTAGAAAGGCCTTAAGATGTTTTCAGGAATGTTTAGTGGGCAATTCAGATGAGATTATGAAAGAAAAAGGGCCAAGAGTAATGCATAAGAGAAAATCCATTCATGAGGTTTAAGGGAAAACAGGAAATCTTTGTGAAAGTAGGTGAATGGCTGAACAGAGGTTATTATGTCAAGTAATTGTGTAAATGTAACAAACCCCTTCAGATCCTTGGGTACTTTCTTTAGCTCTTACATTGAAGACCCTGTGCTCTGTCTAATGGATGACTGTGAGCAACCACTTGTGTTTTTGTCAGGCACTGAATGAACCTCTCAGGAGACAGCTATATCAGGCTCCTGTCAGCAAAATCTTGTTTAAACAACTTATGTCCTATGACTTTTGGTAAGACAGAAGTTTAAATTATAGACTAATATGTGCATGATTCAGAATTTTACATGTTTTTTCTTTTTTTCATTTCTTTTTTTATTAGATATTTACTTTATTTACATTTCAAATGTTTTCCCATTTCCCATTTTCCCCTCCAAAAAGCCCCTATGCTCTCTGCCCTCCCCCTGTTCCCCAACCCACCCATTCCTGCTTCCTGGCCCAGGCATTCCCCTGTACTGGGACATAGAGCCTTCACAGGAGCAAAGGCCTCTTCTCCCACTGATGACCAACAAGGCCATCCTTGCTACATATGCAGCTAAAGCCACGAGTTCCTCCATGTGTTTTCTTTGATTGGTGGTTTAGTGCCAGCAAGCTCTTGGGTTATATGATAGTGCATATTGTTCTTCCTCCTAGGGGACTGCAAATACCTTCAGATACTTGGGAACTTTCTTTAGCTCTTACATTGAGGATCCTCTGCTCCACCTAATGGATGGCTGTGAGCCTCCACTTCTGTATTTGTCAGGAACTGGCAGAGCCTCTCAGGAGACACCTATATCAGGCTCCTGTCAGCAAAATCTTGTTGGCATCCACAATAGTGTCTGAGTTTGGTGGTTGTTCAAGGGATGGATCTGCAAGTGGGACAGTTTCTGGTTGGTCAGTCCTTCAGGCTCTGCTTTGAACTTTGTCTCTGTAACTCCTTCCATGGGTATTTTGTTCCCCATTCTAAGAAGGATCAAAGTATTCACACTTTGATCTTCCTACTTCTTGAATTTCATATGTTTTGCAAATTGTATCTTGGGTATTCTGAGT
>NC_034613.1:105125649-105135419 GCF_900095145.1 Mus pahari | reverse complement strand
CCCTGTGCTGGGTCATATAAAGTTTACAAGACCAAGGGGCCTCTCTTCCCAATAATGGCCAATTAGGCCATCTTCAACTACATATGCAGCTAGAGACTCTAGTTTAGGGGGTACTGGTTAGTTCATATTGTTGTTGCACCTACAGGGTTGCAACCCCCTACAACACTTTGGGTACTTTCTCTAGCTCCTCCACTGGGGGCCCTGTGTTCCATCCAATAGCTGACTGTGAGCATCCACTTGTTTTTAATAGCCGAGTAGCACTCCATTGTGTAAATGTAACATATTTTCTGTATCCATTCCTCTGTTGAGGGACTTCTGGGACCTTTCCAGCTTCTTGCTTTTATAAATAAGGTTGTTATGAACATAGTTGAGCATGTGTCCTTATTACAAGTTGGATAATCTTTTGGGTATATGCCCAGGAGTGACAGTGCTGGATTTCTGGTAGAACTATGTCCAATTTTCTGAGGAAACTTCAAACTTAGTTCCACATTGGTTGTAGGAGCTTGAAATCCCACTAGTAACGGAGGAGTAATCCTCTTTCTCCTCATCCTTGCCACCATCTGCTGTTTACTGAGTTTTTGATCTTAGCCATTCTGACTGGTGTGAGGTAGAATTTCAGGGTTGTTTTCATTTGCATTCCCTGATGATTAAGAAAATTGTTAAATGATTAAAATGATTAAAAATGGTGAACTTTTTTTAGTTGCTTCTCAGCCATTCAGTACTCGTCAGTTGAGAATTCTTTGTTTAGCTCTATACCCCATTTTTATTGATTGATTGATTTATTGATTTATTGATGTTTATTTATTTTATTTTTTATTAAAATTTTTTATTAGATATTTTCTTTATTTACATTTCAAATGCTATCCTGAAAGTTCCTTGTACCCTCCCCCTGCCCAGCTCCCCTACCCACCCACTCTGGACTACCCCAACCAGGGATCCATCCCATATCCAGCCACCAAAACCAGACACTATTGCATCTACTCTATTTTTTAATAGGGTTATTTGGTTTTCTAGAGTCTAACTTCTTGAGTTCTTTATACATATTGGATTTTAGCCCCCTGTCTGATTTAGGAATGGTAAAGATCATTTCCCAATCTGTTGGTTGCCTTTCTGTTTTACTGACAGTGTCCTTTGCCTTACAGAAACTTTGCAATTTTATGAGTTCCCATTTGTAGATTCTTGATCTGAAAGCACAATCAATTGCTGTTCTGTTCAGGAATCTTCCCCCTGTGTCCATGTCTTCCAGGCTCTTCCCAACTTTCTCTTCAATAAGTTTCAGTGTCTTTATTTGGAGTTCGTTGATCCACTTAGACATAAGCTTTGTACAAGGAGATAAGAATGGATAAATTCACATTCTTCCTTCCACTTGCCAACAGCCAGTAGAGCCAGCACCATGTGTTGAAAAGGCTGTCTTTTTTCAACTGGATGGTTTTAGCTCCTTTGTCAAAGATCAAGTGACTATAGGTGGGTGAGCTCATTTCTGAGTCTTCAGTTCTTTTCCATTGATATACTTGTCTGTCACTGTACCAATACCATNCAGTTTTTATCACAATTGCTCTTTAGTTTAGATTGCAGTCAGAGATAGTAATTCCAACGAAGGTTATTTTATTGTGTAGAGTAGTTTTGCTATCCTAGGCTTTTTGTTATTCCAGATGAATCTGCAAATTCTCCTAACTCTGTGAAGAATTGAGTTGGAATGTTAATGGGGATTGCATTGAATCTATAAATTTCTATTGGCAAGAGAGCATTTTTACTATATTAATCCTGCCAATTCATGAGCATGGGAGATCTTTAAAACAGCTGAGATCTTCTTAGATTTCTTTCTTTCATATTTTAAAAATTATTTTATTAGATATTTTCTTCATTTACATTTCAAATGCTATCCCGAATGACCCCTACACCCTCCCCCCACCCTGCTCCCCCTGCCCACTCACTCCCACTTCTTGGCCCTGGAATTCCCCTGTATGGGACATATAAAGTTTGCAAGACCAAGGGGCCTCTCTTCCCAACAATGGCTGACTAGGCCATCTTCTGCTATATATGCAGCTAGAGACATGAGCTCTGGGGATACCGATTAGTTCATATTGTTGTTCCACCTATAGGGTTGTACACCCGTTCAGTTCCTTGGGTAATGTCTCTAGCTCCTCCATTGGGATCTCTGTGTTCTATCCTATAGATGACTGTGGGCATCCACTTCTATATTTGCTAGGCACTGGCATAGCCTCACAAGAGGATACTATATCAGTGTCCTTTCAGCAAGTTCTTGCTGGCATATAAAATAGTGTCTGTGTTTGGTTGCTGATTATGGGATGGACCCCCTGGTGGGGCAGTCTCTGGGTGGTCCATACTTTCATCTTAGCTCCAAACTTAGTCTCTGCAACTTCTTTCATGGGTATTTTATTCCCTATTTTGGGGAGGAATGAAGAATCCACCTGTTGGTCTTCCTTCTTCTTGATTTTCTTGTGTTTTGGAGATTGTATCTTGGGTATTCTAGATTTCTGGGCTAATATCCACTTATCAGTGAGTGCATATCAAGTGAGTTCTTTTGTGATTGGGTTACCTCACTCAGAAAGTTATCCTCCAGATACACCCATTTGCCTAAGAATTTCAATAAATTCATTGTTTTTAATAGCTGAGTAGTACTCCACTGTGTAAATGTACCACAATTTCTGTATTCATTCTCTGTTGAGGGACATCTGGGTTCTTTCCAGCTTCTGGCTATTATAAATAAGGCAGCTATGAACATAGTGGAGCATGTGTCCTTATTACCAGTTGGAACATCTTCTGGGTATATACCTAGAAGTGGTATTGCTAGATCTCCCAGTAGTACTATGTCTAGTTTTCTAAAGAACCTCCAGACTGATTTTCAGAGTGGTTGTACAAGCTTGCAATCCCACCAGCAATGGAGGACTGTTCCTCTTTCTCCATATCCTCGCCAGCATCTGGTGTCCCCTGAATTTTTGATCTTAGTCATTCTGACTGGTGTGAAGTGAAGTATCAGGGATGTTTTGATTTGCATTTCCCTGATGATAAAGGATGTTGAACATTTTTTCAAGTGCTTCTCAGCTCTTTGGTACTCCTCAGTTGAGAATTCTTTATTTAGCTCTGTATCCCGTTTTTAATGGGGTTATTTGAATTTTTGGAGTTCAGCTTCTTGAGCTCATTGTATATATTGGATATTAGTCCCCTATCAGATTTAGGATTAGTAAAAATTCTTTCCCAATCTGTTGGTGGCCTTTTTGTCTGACTGACAGTATCGTTTGCCCTACAGAAGCTTTGCAATTTTATGAGGTCCCATTTGTCAATTCTTGATCTTATAACATAGGCCATTGCTGTTCTGTTAAGGAATTTTTTCCATGTGCCCATTTCTTCTAGGCTTCCCCCACTTTCTCCTCTATATATTTCAGTGTCTCTGGTTTTATGTGGAGTTGTTTGATCCACTTAGACTTGAGCTCTGTACAAGGAGACAAGAATAGATCAATTCGTATTCTTCTGCATGCTAACTGCCAGTTGTGCCAGCACCTTTTGTTGAAAGTGCTGTCTTTTTTCCACTGGATGGTTTTAGCTCCTTTGTCAAATATCAAGTAACCATAGTTGTGTGGGTTCATTTCTGGATCTTCAATTCTGTTCCATTGATTTACCTCTCTGCCAGTGTACCAATACCATGCAGTTTTTATCACAATTGCTCTGTAGTACAGCCTGAGGACAGGCATGGTGATTCCCCCAGAGTTTCTTTTATTGTTGAGAATAGTTTTTGCTATCCTATGTTTTTTATTATTCCAGATGAATTTACAAATTGCCCTTTCTAACTCAGTGAAGAATTGAGTTGGAATTTTGATGGCGATTGCATTGAATCTGTAGGATGCTTTCGGCAGGATAACCAGTTTTAGTATATTAATTCTGCCAATCTGTGAGCATGGGAGATCTTTCCATCATTGGAGATCTTCTTCAAATTCTTTCTTTAGAGACTTGAAATTTCAAGACTCTGAAGACAGATTTCTTTCTTAAGAGACCTGAAGTTCTTATCAGGCATTTCACTTACAGATCTTTCACTTCCTTAGAGTCACATCAAGTTATTTTAAATTATTTGTTACTGTTGTGAAGGGTGTTGATTCCCTAATTTCTTTCTCAGCCTGTTTTTCCTTTGTGTAGAGAATGGCCACTGATATGTTTGAGTTAATTTTACATCCAGCTACTTCACTGAAGTTCTTTATCAGGTTTAGGAGTTCTCTGGTTTTATTTTTAGGGTCACTTATATATACTATCATATCATTTGCAAGTAGTGATATTTTGACTTCTTCCTTTCCAATTCATATCACTTTGATCTCCTTTTGTTGTCTAATTACTCTGTCTAGGACTTCAATTACCATATTGAATATGTAGGGAGAGAGTAGGTAGCATTTTTCTAGTGGATGATTTTAGTAGGATTACTTCAAGTTTCTCTGCATTTAGTTTGATGTTGGCTACTGGTTTGCCATGTATTGCTTTTATTAAGTTTAGCTTTGGGCCTTTAATTCCTGATCTTTCCAAGAATTTTATCATGAATGTTTGTTGGATTATTTCAAATGCTTTCTCAGCAAGTAATGAGATTATAATGTGGTTTTTTTCCCTTTGAGTTAGTTTATATAGTGGATTATGTTAATTCTTTTCCATATGTTGAACCATTCCTGCATCCCTGGGATGAAGCTTACTTGATCATGATGGATGATCGTTTTGATGTGTTCTTGGATTTGGTTTGCAAGGATATTATTGAGTAGTTTTGCATCAATGTTTATAAGGGAAGTTGGTCTGAAGTTCTCATTCTTTGTTGAGTCTGTGTGATTTAGTTATCAGAGTAATTATGGCTTCGTAGAATGAATTGGGTAGAATTCCTTCTGTTTCTATTTTGTAGAATAATTTGAGGAGTATTGAAATTCGGACATCTCTGAAGATCTGATAGCAATCTGCTCTAAATCCATCTGACCCTGGGCAGTTTTTTGGTTGGGAGACTATTAATGAATGGTATTATTTTTTTAGGGGATATGATACTGTTTAGATCTTATTCTGATTCTAATTTAACTTTGGTACCTGGTGTCTATCTTGACGTTTCTCAATTTCATTCAGGTTTTCCAGTTTTGTTGAGTAAAGGCCTGAGAAGTAGGATCTGATGATGTTTTGGATTTCTTCAGATTCTGTTGTTATATCTCCGTTTTCATTTCTGATTTTGTTAATTAGGATACTGTCCATGTGTCCTCTAGTTAGTCTGCCTANGGGTTTATCTATCTTGTTGATTTTCTCAAATAACCAGCTCCTGGTTTGTGTGATTTTGTATAGTTCTTTTTGTTTCTATTGGGTTTATTTCAGCCCTCAGTTTGATTATTTCCTGCTGTCTACTCTTCTTGGGTGAATTTGCTTCCTTTTGTTCTACAGCTTTCAGTTGTGCTGTCAAGGTACTAGTGCATGCTTTCTCCAATTCTTTTTGGAATCATTCAGATCTATGAGTTTTCCTCTCAGGACTGCTCTCATTGTGTCCCATAAGTTTGGATATGTTGTGGCTTCATTTTCATTAAACTCTAAAAATTCTTTCATTTTTTTCTGTATTTCTTCCTTGACCAAGTTATAATTGAGCAGAGTATTGTTCAGCTTCCATGTGTATGTGGGCTTTCTATTAGTTATGTTGATATTGAAGATCAGCCTTAACTCATGGTGATCTTATAGGATGCATGGGATTATTTCAAAGTTTTTGTAAGTGTTAAGGCCAGTTTTGTGACTGATTATATGGTCAGTTTTGGAGGAGGTATCATGAGGTGATGAGAAAAACGTATATCCTTTTGTTTTAGGATAAAATATTCCATAGATATATGTTAAATCCATTTATTTCATAACTTCTGTTAGTTTCACTGTGTCTCTGTTTAGTTTCTGTTTCCAGGATCTGTCCATTGATGAGAGTGGGGTGTTAAAATCTCCCACTATTATTGTGTGTGGTGCAATGTGTGCTTTGAGCTTTATTAAAGTTTCTTTAATGAATATGGATGCCCTTTTATTTGGAGCATAGATATTCAGAATTGAGAGTTCATCTTGGTACATTTTATCTTTGATGAGTATGAAGTGTCCCTCCTTATCTTTTTTGATAACTTTAGGTTGAAAGTTGATGTTATTTGATTTTAGAATGGCTACTCCAGCTTGTTTCTTGGGACCATTTGCTTGGAAATTTGTTTTCCAGGGTTTTACTCTGAGGTAGTGTTTTTCTTTGTCACTGAGGTGGGTTTCCTCTTTGCAGCAAAATGTTGGGTCATGCTTATGTTATTAGTCTCTTAGCCTATGTCTTTTTATTGGGGAATTGAGTTCATTGATATTAAGAGATATAAAGGAAGCTGGGCGTGTTGGTGCACACCTTTAATCCCAGCACTCAAGAGGCAGAGTCAGGAGGATTTCTGAGTTCAAGGCCAATCTGGTCTACAAAGTGAGCTCCAGGACAGCCAGGGCCATACAGAGAAACCCTGTCTCAAAAAAAAAAAAAAAACAGAGAGAGAGAGAGAGAGAGAGAGAGAGAGAGAGAGAGAGAGAGAGAGAGAAAGAGAGAGAGAAAGAGAAAGAGAAAGAGAAAGGANAGAGAGAGAGAGAGAGAGAGAGAGAGAGAGAGAGAGAGAGAGAGAGAAAGAGAGAGAGAAAGAGAAAGAGAAAGAGAAAGGAAAAGTCATTATTGCTTCCTGTTATTTTTGTTATTAGAGTTGGAATTTTGTTTATGTGGCTATTTTCTTTTACATTTGTTGAAAGATTGCTTTTTGTGCTTTTTCTAGAGTGTAGTTTCCCTTCTTGTGTTGGAGTTTTCCCTTTATTATCCTTTGAAGGGTTGGATTTGTGGAAAGATTTTGTGTTAATTTGGTTTTGTCATGGAATACCTTCATTTCTCCACCTGTAGTAATTGAGAGTTTTGCTGAGTATAGTAGCCTGGGCTGGCATTTGTGCTTTCTTATAGTCTGTATGATATCTGCTCAGGATCTTCTGGCTTTTATAGTCTCTCTGGAGAAGTCGGGTATAATTCTGATAGTTCTGCCTTTCTTTATTTCTTGACCTTTTTCACTTACTGCTTTTCTCATTCTTTGTTTTGTGCATTTGGTATTGTGATTATTATGCGGCAGGAGGAATTTCTTTTTGGGGGCAAACTATTTTGAGTTCTGTAGGCTTCTTGTATGTTCATGGACATCTCTTTCTTTAGGTTGGGGATGTTTTCTTCTATAATTTTGTTGAAGATATTTACTGGCACTTTAAATTTGAAATCTTCCTTCTCGTCTATATGTGTTATTCTTAGGTTTGGTCTTCTCATTGTGTCCTGGATTTTCTGGATGTTTTGGGTTANGATTTTTTTGCATTTTGCATTTTCTTTGTTTGTTGTGTCAATGTTTTCTATAGAATCTTCTGAATCTGACATTCTCTCTTCTATCTCTTCTATTCTATTTGTTATGCATGCATCTATGGTTCCTGACTTTCTTCCTAGATTTCTTTTTCTAGAGCTGTCTTCCTTTGATTTCTTTATTGCTTCACCTTCCATTTTTAGATCCTGGATTGTTTTATTCAATTCTTTCACCTGTTTGGATGTGTTGCCCTTTTTTTTAAGGGAGTTATTTATGTCCTTTATACAGTCCTCTATCATCATCATGAGAAGTGACTTTAGATCCATATCTTGTATTTCTGCAGTGATGGTGTATCCAGGAATTGCTATGGTCGTAGCGTGGGATTCTGATATTGCCAAGTAATCTTGTTTTCTGTGGCTTCAGTTCTTACGCTTGCCTCCTGCCATCTGATTATCTCAAGTGGTCCCTGCCCTTGATATATCCGACCAGATCCTATCTTTCCTGTAATCCCAGTTGAGTCAACTTCTCAGAATCCAGATTTCTTTGTGGTCCTGTGATTCTGGAATCCTGTGATGCTGAGATTATGGGTGTGTCACAGTTGTTGGCAGTTAAGCTTCCTATGAGACCCTGAGATCCTGGTGTGACCAAGCTCCCTGGATCCTGGGATCCTAAGATCCTGGGTATGTTAGAGTGCCTGGAAGTGGCACCTCCTCTGACCATGAGGCTGTCTGCTGAGCTCAAAACCAAGGTAGACTAGAGCCAATTCGAAGGAACCTGAGCCACTGGTTGAGTGAGGTTCCTGTGTCCATGCTCCAGCTGTCCTCAGGTACTCCTGGTTCTGTTGGAACAAATGTTGTATTCCACTCACCAGTCATCCTAATATCCTGGGTGTGCTAGAGTGCCTGGGGATGTGGAGAGTCCTCTGGGGACCATGGGACTGTCTGCTGAGTTAGGGCTCCAGTGCTGGTGCCAACCAGAAGAAAGGACTTTACAAGTTAAGATAGCATTTATCCTATGGCATCCTATTACACCATTTCCCTCTTACATTTCCTACCTAAATCCTACCATGTAACCACTAACCTTATTCTCTTTCAATTTAATAAACTTGTTTATTTAATTTTCATTTTCTCTCTCTCTCTCTATCTCTCTCTCTCTGTGTGTGTGTGTGTGTGTGTGTGTGTCTGTCTCTCTCTCTCTGTGTCTCTCTCTGTGTCTCTCTTTCTCTGTCTCTGTCTCTGTCTCTCTCTCTCTCTGTGTTGCTAAATATATACATACATTTCTCAGACAACTGACACAGCAGTCATTTCCTGTTAGCAAGCACTGAGAACAGGATGCTATGCAGCAGCCTCAAGCTCATATGGAAACATATAGTAACTTAGGAAGGCCAGTTCTAGGCCTGACAGTCCAGCCAGTACTCAGCATGCAAGCACTGCAGCTGCAGCACTTGTTGCTTGCACTGCTGGGATATGGGTTGAACAAAAAGGTTGAGCCTGGAGAACCTCAACATGGTAAAAATTAAGGTCAGGACAGTAGGAGACAGCCAGAAACTCTCTCAGAACTTGTCCTCTGAAAGTCTGCCTCACTGCAATGTCACCCTCACTCTGGAAAACGGGAGGATATATAACATGAATCTGGGCAATAGTCCAGTGTTTATGATGATTATGAAACCATAAACAACCTAGAAATTGCACTCACACTCAGCCCCAACATATTGTCCAGCTATAAGATTGCCTTGGTTCTGAGCAATGGCAATATGCACACATTGAAGAATGGTTCGTTTTCTGGATTGCACATCTGCAAAAGACCTCTATGGCCTTATTGCCCCTGGGGGCCACTAGGTATCTGTTTTTCACTATCCCAGGCCAAGTAGAAACTTGAGGTTCATGTGGATGTTCATGGTCCTACAGCAACCAGTAGCTATGTTGATGTACTGGCCTGAGTGACCAAGAAATGCCATATAAATGGCCATGGTCTGTGCTGCAGCCTGAAGTTGTACTGCAACTGGGGCTCATGTTGATATTTGTGGTTCATGCTAACACTGAGGGCCATGTCTGGGTCCATGGTCCTACTGAGGCTGGGGTCAATGTTGATGTTTGTGACCTAAGTTAACACTTAAGATCATGAGGATACATGTGGTCTGTGCTATAGCCTGAAGCAATCTTGATGGTAACCATCTGTATTGTCACTGGAAATCATGCTAAGATCTGTGGCATGTGCTTATGCCAGCCACCATGTGTACGTCCATGGTCCATGCTGTCACCAGGAACCATGTGTAAGTACATGACTGTGGGGCGCCACCTCACATATCACCATCACTAGATGGCGCCAACATCCGCTGCAAAGCTGACATGCAACCCCATTGCGCATGCGCTAGTGTTTTCCTGCTCTCTGTGCCAAAGTGTGCGTTTTCTGCCAAAGTGCTCACTTTCTACGCCA
>NC_034613.1:105120633-105125638 GCF_900095145.1 Mus pahari | reverse complement strand
CGCCACCTCGGGCGACCCAAATTTGGCCTATCAAGGGCTGCCATGTCCGAGGCGGAGTAAACCTCCTATATAAGGGAGGCAGTCTTTGTTCTCGGCGTCTCCGCATTGTGAAGCTTATGCTCTCCCTCTCAAGAGAATTAAAGCCTGCTACAGAAGGATCCTGTTTGTGTGCCGCGTCGTTTCTTGCTGGCGAGAAGGTAGCGCGGGACACATGACCTGTGATCAGGCTCACTACAAAAGACATGGTAGTTGCTTTTTCGATGTTATTAATGATTATAGACTCACAGTTGAGAAAGAGGAATGAAGAAGGCTTCTGTGACCATCCCTATTCTTCTATCCCCAAAAGTAACAGGCTAACTTATTGGCTAGAGTGAAAACCATCAAAAAGGATTCTTAAAAATTTTGATAAGGATAAGGAAATGGAGCAATCAGCCATTGATGGGATCTGGCATGTTACAGGTGGGAATGGAACCAATTTCCTCTAAGGAGCTGGCCACAAGAAGTTTAACCCTGGTCCACTCAGTATATGAGCAACACAAGTTGGACTTGATTTACTTTTCTTTTTTATTGTTTGTTTTTCTTTTTAAAATTATTTTATTAGATATTTCCTTTATTTATATTTCAAATGTTATCCTCTTTCCTAGTCTCCCTCTGAAAAACCCCTCCCCTTATCCCCACACCTTGCCCTTGCTTACCAACCCACTCACTATGACTTACGGGCCCTGGCATTCTACTACACTGGGCATAGAGCTTTCACAGGACAAAGAGACCCTTCTCCCATTGATGACAGACTAGGCCATCCTCTGCCACATATGCAGCTAGAGCTGTGAGTCCCACCATAAGTATTCTTTGATTGGTGGTCTAGTGCCAGGGAGCTCTGAGGTTGCTGGTTAGTTCATATTGTTCTTCCTATGGAGCTGTAAACCCCTTCAACTCTTGGGTCTTTTCTCTATTTCTTTCATTAGGGACCCTTTGCTCAGTCCAATGGATGGCTGTGAGCATCTCCTGTATTTGTCAGGCACTGGCAGAGACTCTCAGGGAACAGCTGTATCAGGCTCCTGCCAACAAACACTTGATGACATCCAAAATAGTGTCTGGGTTTGGTGATTGATCCCCACGTGGAGCAGTCTCTGGCTGGTCATTCCTTCAGTCTATGTTCCATACTTTGTCTCTGTAAGTCCTTCCATGGGTATTTTGTTCTGCTCCTAGGAAGGATCAAAGTATCCACACTTAGATTTTCCTTTTTCTTGAGTTTCATGTGGTTTGTGAAGTGTATCTTCAGTATTCCGAGCTTCTTGGCTAATATCCACTTATCAGTGAGTGCATATCATGTGTATTCTTTTGTGATATCCTCCATATCTATCCATTTGCCTAAGAGTTTCACAAATTCATTGTTTTATAAAGCTGCATAGTATTCCATTGTGTAAATGTATTACATTTGCTGTATTCATCCCTCTGTTGAGGGACATCTGGGATCTTTTCAGCTTCCAGTTATTATAAATAAGACTAATATGAATATTGAGGAGCATGTGTCCTTATTAACTGTTGGTGCTTCTTCTAGGTGTATGCCGAGGATTGGTGTTGCTGGGTCCTCAGGTATTACTATGTCCAATCAACTGAAAAACCACCAAAATGATTTCCAGAGTGGTAGTTCCAGCTTGCAATCCCACAATCAATGGAGGAGTGTTCCTCTTTCTCCAAATCATTGCCAGCCTCTGCAGTCACCTGAGGTTTTGATATTACCCATTCAGACTGGTGTGAGTTGGAATCTCTGAGAGTTCTTTGTTTAGCTCTGTACCCCATTTTTAATAGGGTTATTTGTTTTTCTGGAGTATAACTTCTTGAGTTCTTTATATATATTGGATATTAGCCCTCTATGGGATGGAAGATTGGTAAAGATATTTCCCCAATCTGTTGGTTGCCTTTTTGTCTCATTGACAGTGTCCTTTGCCTTAAAAAAGCTTTGCAATTTTATGAGGTCCCTTTTGTTGATTCTTGATCTTACAGCACAAGCCATTGCTGTTCTGTTCAGGAATTTTCCCCCTGTGCCCACATCTTCAATGATGATGTTTTTCTCACTTTCTCCTCTAGAAGTTTCAGTGTATCTGATTTTATGTGGAGATTCTTGATCCAGTTGAACTTGAGCTTTGTACAAGGAGATAAAAATGGATCAATTTGCATTCTTCTACATGATAACCACCATTTGAGGTAGCACTATCTGCTGAAAATGCTGCCTTTTGTGAACTGGATGGTTTTAGCTCCTTTGTCAAAGATCAAGTGACCTTATCTGTGTGGGTTCATTTCAGGATCTTCAATTCTATTTCATTAATTGACCTGCCTGTAGGAGTACAGTTTTATCACAATTGCTCTGTAGTACAGTTTGAGGACAGGGATGGTAATTCCACCAGAAGTTCTTTTATTTTTGAGAATAGTTTTCACTATCCTCGGTTTTTTTTTCTTTTCTTTTCTTTCTTTCTTTTTTTTTTTTTTTTTTAATTCCAGATGAATTTGGAAATAGCCCTTTCTAAATCTGTGAAGAATTCAGTTGGAATGTTCATGGGGATGTCATTGAATCTATAGATTACTTTTTGCAAGATGCCCATTTTTACTATATTAATCCTGTCAATCCATGAACATGTGAGATCTTTCTATCTTCTGAGAACTTCTTTGATTTCTGTCGTCAGAGACTTGAAGTTCTTATCATACAGATCTCTCACTTGCTTAGTTAGAGTCACAACAAGGAATTTTATATTATTTATGACTATTGTGAAGGGTGTTGTTACCCTAATTTCTTTCTCAGCCTGTTTATATTGGAAGGCCACTGATTTGTTTGAGATAATTTTATATCCTGCTACTTTGCTGATGTTGTTTATCAGGTTTAAAAGATCTCAGGTCGAATTTTTGGGGTCACTTAAGCAAACTATCATATCATCTGCAAACAGTGGTTTCTTCCTTTCCAATTTGTATCCCTTTGTCCTACTTTTGTTGTCTAATTACTCTATCTAGGACTTCAAGTACAATATTGAATAGGTAGGTAGAGAGAGGGCAGCCTTTCTAGTCTCTGATTTTAGTCAAATTGCTTCAACTTCCTCTCCATTTAGTTTGATGGTGGTTAGTGGTTTGTTCTTCATTGTTCTTATTGTACTTAGGTATTGGCCTTGAATTCCTGATCTTTTCAAGAATTTTATCATGAAGGGGTGTTAGATTGTGTAAAATTCTTTCTCAGCATCTAATGAGATGATAACATGGCTTTTTTCTTTGAATTTAATTATATAGTGGAAAAATAGCACATGATCATTTCTTTAGATGCTGAGACACCATTTGGCAAAACCAATACCCCTTCATGATAAAATTCTTGGAAAGGTCAGGAATTCAAGGCCCATACCTAAATATAATAAAGGCAATATACAGCAAATCAGTAGCCAGCATAAAACTAAATGGAGAAGAACTTGAAGCAATCCTACTAAAATAAGTGACTACATAAGGCTGCCCAATCTCTCTCTACCTATACATTGTAGGACTCAAAGTTCTAGACTGAGCAATTAGACAAGAAAAGGAGATCAAAGGGATATAAATTGGAAAGAAAGAAGTCAAAATATCACTATTTTCAGATGATATGATAGTACAGGTAAGTGACCTCAAAACCTCTACCAGAGAACTCCAAAACCTGATAAACAACTTTAGAAAACTGGCTAAATATACAATTAACTCAAACATGTCAATATCTTTCTTATACTCAAATGAAAAACAGGTGATAAAGAAATTAGGGAAACAATACCCTACTAATTGTCACAAATAATATAAAATACCTCAGTGTGACAATATATAAGGAAGTGAAAGATCTGTATGATAAGAACTTCAAGTTTCTGAAGAAAGAAATCAAAGAAGATCTCAGAAAATAGAAACATCTCCCATGCTTATAGATTGGCAGGATTAATATAGTAAAAATGGCCATCTTCCCAGAAGCAATATTTAGATTCAATGCAAAACGTATCAAAATTCCAACTCTATTCTTCGAAGAGTTACAAGGAGCAATTTGCAAATTCATCTGGCATTTTGATATCTGGAATAACAAAGACCTCATGATAGGGAAAACTATTTTCACAACCAAAGAATTTTTGTGGAATCACCATCCCTGACCTCAAGCTGTATTACAGAGTAATGGTGGTAAAGCTGAGTGATATTGGTATAGTGACACACAAATCAATGAAACATAATTGAAGACCCAGAAATGAACCCACACACCTACGGAGCTAAAACCATCCAGTGGAAAAAAGACAGCATTTTCAACGAATTGTGCTGGTTCAACTGGATGTCAGCATGAAGGAGAATACAAACCAATATATTCTCATTTCTGTATACAAAGCTCAAGTTCAAGTGGATCAAAGATATCCACATAAAACCAGATACACTGAAAGTAATAAAAGAAAGAAGTGGGAAAGATACTCAAACACATGGGAATAGGGGAAATTTCCTGAACAGAACACCAATAGCTTCTGCTATAAGATCAAGAATGATCAAATGGGACCTCAGAAAATTTAAAAGCTTCTTTAAGGCAAAGGACACTTAATAGGACAAAACGGCTACCAAGAAATTGGGAAAAAGATCTTTACCAACTCTATGTCTGGTAGACAGCCAATATCCAATATATACAAAGAACTCAAGAATTTCGACTCTAGAGAACCAAATAACCCTATTAAAATGGGGTACAGAACTAAACAAAGAATTTTCAACTGAGTAATATATATCCACGAACGAGTTAAAGAATTGTTCAACATCTTTAGTTATCAGAGAAATGCAAATCAAAACAACACTGAGATTCCCTCTGACACCATCAGAATGGATAAGATAAAAAACTCAGGTAACGGGCTGGTGAGATGGCTCAGCGGGTAAGAGCACTGACCGCTCTTCCAAAGGTCCCGAGTTCAAATCCCAGCAACCATATGGTGGCTCACAACCATCCGTAACAAGATCTGATGCCCTCTTCTGGAGTGTCTGAAGTCAG
>NC_034613.1:105105130-105120588 GCF_900095145.1 Mus pahari | reverse complement strand
CATTGCTGGTGGGATTGCAAACTGGTACAACCACTCTGGAAACCAGTCTGGAGATTCCTCAGAAAACTGGACATATCATTACCTGAGGACACAGCTATACCAAGCGGGCATATACCCAGAAGAAGATTCTGTGTCTTATAACAGGGACACATGCTCCATTATGTTCATAACAGCCTTATTTATAATAGCCAGACCTGGAAAGAACACAGATGTCATTCAACAGAGGAATGGATACAGAAAATTTAGTATATTTACACAATGGAGTACTACTCAGCTATTAAAACCTTGACTTCAAGAAATTCTTAAGCAAATGGATAAAACTAGAAAATAGCATTCTGAGTGAGGTAATCCAGTAATAAAAGAGCATACATAGTATGTACTTACTGATAAGTGAATATTAGCCTAAAAACTCAGAATACCAAAGATATAATTCACAGACCACATGAAGCTAAAGAAGAAGAAACACCAAAGTGAGGATACTTCGGTCCTTCTTAGAAGGGGGAACAAAATACCCATGGGAGGAGATACAGAGACAAAGTGTGTATCAGAAACTGAAGGAAAGGCCACCCAGAGACTGCCCCACCTGAGGATCCATCCTATATATAGTTATCAAACCCAGACATTATTGTGGATGCCAATAAGTGCTTGCTGACAGTTGTCTGACCTAGGTGTGTCCTGAGAGGCTATGCCATTGCCTGACAAATCCAGAGGCACATGTTCCCATCCTGCCATGCCCACTCCAGTGAAGTGTGCTTGCCATGCCAGAGGCCTGGAAGCACTCACAAGGCAAAAGAGTTTCAAGGAAACTCAGCCTCATGGAACCTTGGCATTCCAATAACCCATATACTCAAACCCTATCCCCAATTTAGTATGGTGTATTATAAGTGCCTTTAAAGATTGAATTCATAGGTGAGTTTCCACCAGTGTCACAACATCCTAGAAAAGTCCTAAAATATCCTTGAAGCTGACAAGCTTGGAATTCAGTAGGATTCAGTGAGAAGGTTGCCTATTCATTAACATTCAAATTTACTTCTAGTAAATTTACTTCTAGTAAATTAACATTCAAATTTACTTCTAATAAAGACCAGTGAAACTAGTTAGGCACTACAAAGAATGGAGCCAGAATAGCTCAGAGCTAGTCTGCAGAAGTGTTTACTGAGGACAGGGAATACACATTGGCCTAGTGAAAACGTGGGTTTTAAATCCCCCTGGAACAGGTTTTTCTCCCCCCCCCCCCAGGCCCAAAGGAACAGCATAATCAAGGATTTACTGGGAATTCCTGGTGGTGGGGTTTAACTGTTGACTAGCCTTGCACCTGGCTTCCTCCTTAAGCTGCCTGGTCCCACCCACCCCCACCCCTGCCCCACCCCCACCATCTTTTGTAGTATACAATCCTTTGATTTGTGTCACTGTAATTCTTGTGGATGTGTCCTTCCTGGCTTCTCTTGTTTGTTCTGTATTAAGAGTTTGATGCTCAATTTAGAAAAATACATTCAGATTCTACACACTCTCTCGTGTCAGTCTGTTTGTCAATTTGCTGAATCCTTGCCCTTCTGCCACCAAAGACCTGTTCCTCACAGACAGGAGACCCAAAAAGGAGGTAGTCTGCAGCACCACCCAACCATTGGTCTGAGCACAGGGTCCCCAATGGACAAGGTAGAAGAAAGGACTGAAGGAGCTGAAGGTGTTTGTAGCCCTATAGGAGGGACATCAATAGAAAGCAACCAGAGTCCCCAGATCTCCCAGATACTAAAACACCAACCGAGGAGGACACATAAAGAGACCCATAGCTTGAGCTGCATATGTAGCATAGGATGGACTTGATTGTGCGAAGGCTGGATGCCCCGGTGTAGGGTGTAGGGGAATGCCAGGCTGGGAATTGGGAGTTTGTGGGTAGGTGTGGTAATGCCCTTATAGAAACAGGGAGTGGGGAGATGGGGCAGGGGTTTTGGGGAATGGAAACAAGGAAAGGGGATAATGTTTGAAATGTAAATAAATTATCTAATAAAAAAGTAAAAAAAAATAAAGTTAGAGAACCACTGTATCACTAAGTCATTAATCATATAAAATTACCAAACTCAAGCTAAAATATATATATATGCAGAGGCCCTGATGTAGACACATTTAGGACAAGTTCATGATGCTTCAGTCTCTGTGAGTTCATATCAGCTCTGCTCTTACAGTTTTTATGCCTCCTTTTCCACAGGATTCCAAGTTCTGAGTCTCCCATTTAGACTTTCTCTTAACATAATATATGGATGTGATTCTCTATATCTGTTTTCATCTGCTGCCTGAAGAAACTTCTCTGATAAGTGGGTAAGACACTGTTTTATGAATTTAGCATACTATCATTAGGAGTTATTTTACTGATCTATATGTATTAGAGGTTTTACAGATGGTAAAATCAAACAAGACTGGTCTAACATAAAGACTGGTTTTAAATGGTTTTACATACCTGTTTGGGTTATTTATTCCTTGGTTCTTGGTTATCTGAAGGGCATTGGTTCCTTCTTGTTTATAGAGATGCTGACTGAGACAGATGAAAATAATTTCAGCCAACCATTGGACTGAGGTGAACAAACCCTGTGGAGGAGTGAGAGGAAGGACTGAAGGAATTGAAAGGGATGGCAAACTCATAGCCAGACCAATAGTATTAACTAACCTTGATCCCTTGGAGTTCCCAGAGACTAACCCACAACCAAAGAGTAAGTCCAAGGCTCCTCGCACGTAATTAGCAGAGGACTACCTTCTCTAGCCTTAGTGGAAGAGGATGTGCTTAATCCAGTTGAGACTTGATGCCCCAGGGAAAGGGATGCCAGTTAGGGGGGATCCTTTCAGAGGTAAAGGGGACAGATATGGGAAAGAACTCTGGGAGGGGGAGCAGAATGGGGGACATTTGGGATATAAATAAATAATTGAAGAGAAACTTTATATTTTAATATTTAGTTTATTGAGTTGTTATATATTTTCAATATTAGTTCTCTGTCTGATATGGAGTTGGAAAGAAACTTTTCCCATTCTGTAAGCTGATGAATTGTCTCATCAATGACATCTTTTGTCTTACAAAAGCCTGAGAGTTTAATGAGGTATCACTTCTCAGCTTTTGGCTAAGATCAAATGTAGAGTTTCATGAGGTTCCATTGATTAATTATTGATATTAATGCCTACATTATTGGTGTTCTCTTCAGAAGTATCTCTAGTGCCAATGCATTCCAGGCTATACACAATTTCTTTCTTTCTTTATTTATTTATTTAATTTTTTCTCTCTTTTTTATTTAATTTTTTATTAGATATTTTCTTTATTTACATTTCATATGCTATCTGGAAAGCACCCTGTACACACACCCTGTCCCTGTTACACTACCCACCCACTCACACTTCATGGCCCTGGCATTCCCCTATAATGGGACATATATAGTTTGCAAGACCAAGGGTCCTCTCTTCCCAATGATGATCAAATAGGCCATCTTCTGCTACATATGCAGCTAGAGACACAAGCTCAGGGGGTACTGGTTAGTTCATATTGTTGTTCCACCTATAGGGTTGCAGACCCCTTCAGCTCCTTGGGTACTTTCTCTAGCTCCTCCACTGGAGGCCCTGTGTTACATCCAATAGCTGGCGGTGAGCATCCACTTCTGTGTTTGCCAGGCACTGGCATAGACTCACAAGAGACAGCAATAACAGGATCCCTTCAGCAACATCTTGCTGGCATGTATAGTAGTGTCTGGGTTTGGTGGCTGATGATGGGATCGATTCCCAGGTGGGGTAGTCTCTGGATAGTCCATCATTTCATCTTAGCTCCAAACTTTGTCTCTGTAACTCCTTTCATGAGTATTTTTTACCTTATTCTAAGGAGGAATGGAATATCCACACATTGGTCTTCCTTCTTCTTGGTTTTCTTGTGTTTTATAAATTGTATCTTGGGTATTCTACGTTTCTGGACTAATATCCACTTATCAGTGAGTGCATATCTAGTGACTGCTTTTGTGATTGGGTTACCTCACTAAGGATGATATCCTCCAGATTTTGCCCAACAATTTCACAAATTCATTGTTTTTAATAGCTGAGTAGTACTCCATTGTGTAAATGTACCACAGTTTCTGTATCCATTCCTCTGTTGAGGGACATCTGAGTTCTTTCCAGCTTCTGGCTATTATAAATAAGGCTGCTATGAACATAGTGGAGCATGTGTCCTTATTACCAGTTGGAACATCTTTTGGGTATATGCCCAGAAGAGGTATTGCTGGATCTTCCTGTAGTAGTATGCCCAATTTTCTGAGGAACCACCAGACTGATTTCCAGAGTGGTTTTATAAGCTTGCAATCCCACCAGCAATGGAGTGTTCCTCTTTCTCCACATCCTCAACAGCATCTGCTGTTACCTGAATTTTTGATCTTAGCCATTCTGACTGGTGGGAGATAGAATCTCAAGGTTGTTTTTATTTGCATTTCCATGATGATTAAGGATGTTGAACATTTTTTCAAGTGTTTCTCAGCCATTCGGTATTCCTCATTTGACAATTATTTGTTTAGTTCTATACACAATTTCTAATCTATCAGGTTCATTTTATCTGATTTTATGTAGAGGCCTTCAACATATTTGGGATTGAGTTTTGTGCAGGAGATAAATATAGATCTATTTTCATTCTAATACATCACCAGCACCATTTATTAAAAATTCTGTTTATGTTCATTGTATAATTATGGATATTTTTTTATCAAAAATCAGATATGATTGTCTGTGCTCTTTAGACTGGAACTTCAGTTCAGTTCTATTGATTGATATATATGTTTTTCTGGTAATACTATGTATTTTTTATTACTCTTATTTCAATAGCACAACCTGAAATAAGGAATAGTGAGACCTATAGCAGTTCCTTTGTTTTTCAGGATTGTTTTGTTATCCCGGCTTTTAGGTTATTTCCCCTACATAGTTGACAACTGTTCTTTCAAAGACTATAAAGGATTGTGTTAGAAGTTAGTGGGGGGATTGCCTTGAATCTGTAGATTGCTTTACTTAGGATGGTCATTTTTACTATATTCATCCTTCCAATCCATGAACAAGGGTGATCTTTTCATATTCTGATATCTTTTTCAGTTTTTTTCTTAAAAGATTTACAATTTTTGTCATACATGTCTTCAATTTGGTTGGTTAGTGTTATGTTAAGATAGTTCATAATATTTGATTCAATTGCAAGAGGTTTTGTTTCCCTGACTTTTTTTTCTCATTCCATTTGTCCTTTTCATATAGGAGGGTCTTTATTTCTTGAGTTAATCTTGTAACCATTCTCTTTGCTGAAAGTGTTCATCTACTATAAGAGCTCCCCAGTGTAATTTTTATGTTCACTCACATAAATCATGTTAATCTCCTTCAATTGTCTTACTACTTTATATAAGACTTCAAGTACTATGCTTACTACATATGGAGAGAATGGACATTTTCATGAAATTTGTAAGTAAATGGATGAAACTGAAAAAAGTATTCTGAGTGAGGAAACACAGATTAAAATAGAACACACATTGTATGTATTCACTGATAAGTGGATATTAGCCCAAAAGCTCAGAATACCCATGATACAACCCATAAACTATTTGGAACTTTAGAAGAGTAAAGACCAAAGTGTAGATGCTAAAATCCTACATAGAATGTTGAACAAAATAATCCCAGGAGGTAGAGGAAGGGAGGGACTTGGGAGGGAAAACAGAGAGTGAGGGAAAAAGCAGAGCAGGATCAGTTATTGGAAGAGATGTGAGATAAGTATAGAGGGTCAGGAAATTGAATAGAAACAGGTAGAAGTGGCAGAAGGGGAACTGTGGATAGCTACTAATAAGTCCCAGACTCTAGAGAAGTGAGATGTTCCAGGACCCAATGGAAATGACTTTAGCCAAAATATCCAACAAAGGGGAGAGAGAAATTTTCAAGAGCAACTACAGTAAATAGGCAAGGCCCACAATTTATGAATCGATCAACCCACATATCTCAAAACTTTTAACCCAGAAATGCTCTTTACCAAAAGAAGATAGATACAAAAAAAAATGAGACAAAGACTGATTCCAATGTCCTCCAGAGTCTGCCCCACATAGGGACCCATCTGATCAGCAGACATTAACCCCCCACTCTATTGCTGAAGTCAAGATCTTTGCAACAGAAGCCTGGTATGGCTGTTGCCCAGGAGGGTTATACCAGCACCTGACCAATACAAATATAGATACCCACTTCCAATCATTGGACTGAGCCAGGGGGCCCCAATAGAAGTGCTAAGTGAAGGACTGAAGGTGCTGAAGGGGATTGCAGACCCATAGAAAGAACAACATCAACAAACTGGACTACCCAGAACTCCCAAGGACTAAACCAGATATACATGGAGGGATCCATGCCCCCAGATACACATTTAGCAGAGGATGACACTATCTGACATAAATGTGAGGGGATGCACTTGGTCCTGTGGAAGCTTGAAGCCCCAGCATAGGAGGATGCTAGATCTGTCAGACACGAGTAGGTAAGTGGGTGGAGGAGCAACCTCATAGAGGCAAAGAGGAGGGGGAGCGGCAGATGGGTTGGAGGGTCTGTGAAGTGGTAGCCGGGAAGGGGAGGAACATTTGAAAAGTAAACAAATAAAAGGAATAGTTAAGAGAAGAAAGAAAAGAGAAAAAAGAAATACAACATCTCTTTATGTAGTATTTGTCAAGACCATTGAATTATATGAACAGCTCAACAGATTTTGGAAACATTTGAAAAAAGTAATATTCCTTCATTAAAAAATAGAACACAATTGAATTAATAATTTGAAACAAACTATAGGTGAGATACCAATATAAAATTGGAATGCATGAAGGTACATAACTACCATCAATAAGAAAACAAGAAAACAATGTAGTTTAAAACATGAATCAAAGAAAAGCTGTATTAGATGTAGGACATATAATTCTAGCATAGTACATGCCTACCATGCCAGTGATTATGGGATTCATTTTTATAACTGCTAAATATTAAATATTTAGAAATTAAAATAACACACAAAGTACATAAAAATTTACACTGTGATTGGAAAATTGCAAAGGTGATGAAAAATTTAAGAATATCTAATATTCAAATTTGATAACATGATTAGTAATTATTGTTATACTTGTGACTATATATTGTGTGGTAGTTTGAATGAAAATTCCTCCCTGCCCCAGGCTCATAGGGAATGGGATCATTTCAATTAGAGTATATAGCCTTGCTGGGGTAATTGTGGATATTAGGGGAAGTATGTCACTGAAGGGTGAGCTTTGAGGTTTCAAAAACTCAAATCAGGAGTAGTGGCTCTCTTTCTCTTCTTGTTTCTTGCAAATCCACATGTAGAACTCTCAGCTCCTTCTTCAGCACCATATCACCTCTGTGGCACTGTGCTTCTCACCATGCTGATAATGGACTAAAGCTCTGAAATTGTAAGGAAGCTGCAATTAAATCCTTTCCTTTATAAGAATTACTGTGGTCATAGTGTCTTCACAGCAAAGAAACCATAAGTAAGACATAATGCAACTTTATTTACATATTTCTTACATTTCTTATGAAAATACCAGCTGACAGTTTCAAAAGCAATTGGAAAGCTGAGCCAATTATATAGAATATTTAAATGTCATGGATAATAAAAAATATCTTGATAATGAAGAGCAATGCTAAAGGGCTCATGCTTTCTTACTTCAATAATTATTAAACACTGAAATGAAAAAGCAGGATATGGAACTCTATATATGAATGTTCTTAAAGGTCAATTGAATGTCTGAAAATATGTGCTTAGATTTATGTTCAATAATTTGTTTTCTATAGGAACATCCAGATAGTTCATTGGGAGATAGAGAGTCCTCAACAAACACTTCAGCGTCAACTAGATTTCTACATGCAAAAGAATGAAGTTGTACACCTCATTGACATTGTGTACAAAAAATAATGGTAAATGAATACAAACTGTACATGAAACACAACTTTAATTCTCAGATAAAAATGCAGAAATAAATCTTTGTGACCTTCAGTAAGACAGAACCCACTTAGTTTGTTACCAAAAATACACATAAAAAGAAAAAAATATAGAGAGATAAATGAGACCTCAAAGAAATGAGGGATTTTGTAGGAAAAACACCATCATTAAATAGTTAGCTAACACAATGGAACATATATATATTTTTACTATATATATATATATATATATATATATATATATATTATATGATATATATACTATATGATATATATATACTATATGATATATATATATATATATGATATTCTGGTTTTATATATATATATATATATATATGTATACATAAAACCAGAACATCACCATAAGAATACAAGTAATAGAAGAGAGAATCTCAAGTGCAGAAGATATCATAGAAAACATTGACAGAAAAGTCAAAGAAATGCAAAATCACAAAGCTCCTAACCAAAAACATACAGGAAATCCAGGACACAATGAGAAGATCAAACCTATGGATAATAGGTTTAGAAGAGAGTGAAGATTCCCAACTTAAAGGGCCAGTAAATATCTTCAACAAAATTATAGAAGAAAACTTCCCTAACCTAAAGAAAGAGATGCACACGAACATACAATAAACCCACAGAACTTCAAATAGAGTGGACCAGAAAAGAAATTCCTCCTGTCACATAATAATGAAAACACCAAATGCACTCAACAAATAAAGAATATTAAAAGCAGTAAAGGAAAACAAGTCAAATAACATACTAAAGCAGACCTATCAGGATTATACAAGACTTCTCACCAGAGACTATGAAAGTCAAAATATCCTGGGCAGATGTCATACAGACCCTAAGAGAACACAAATGCCAGCCCAGGCTGCTATACCCAGCAAAACTCTCAATTGCCATAGATGGAGAAAACAAGATATTCCATGACAAAAACAAATTTGCACAATATTCTTACACAAATTAAGGATACACACAAAGGATAATAGATGAAAAACACCAGCACAAGGAGGGAAACTACTCCCTAGAAGAAGCAAGAGTGTAATACTTCAACAAACCCCAAAGAAGATAACCACACAAACATAATTCTACCTCTACTAACAAAAATAATAGGAAGTAACAATCACTTTTCCTTAATATTGCTTAACATCAATAGACTCAACTCCCTAATAAAAAGACATAGACTAACAGACTGAATATGTAACCAGGACTCAGCATTTTTCTGCATACAGGAATCATGCTTCAGTGACAAAGACAGACACTACCTCAGAGTAAAAGATTGGAAAATATCAAACAAAATTGACTTTCAACTAAAATAACACACACAACTATGATTTATATGAAAAGAAACTGATTTATCAAGAGATTCATGGTTATAACAAATAAATATGTTTAAGAAGAAGCCAAGAAGGTTCCCATGAACAAAGTACCAGTAACATGGGCAACCAGAAGAAATGAAAACAGAATACTCCAGACTATTCTCCTCAATATGTCAAATGACCCCTCTACATAATAGTGTTCAAATGGAAAAAAACATGATATCAATCTGCATTTAGATGCAGCAGATTTTAGTCAAAACATTCCAGGTCTCATGTAATTTTGGAAACCTTAGTATATAATGTTCTCCAATATATTTGCAGTCCTGGGATGGGATGAGGACAGTCTACAAGTTACCCATGCTTCCCGAACTAATTTGGAATATCTATGGTATCTACCCTGGAATTGACTGAAGTAAACACATTGGAGCTTCTTTGTTGGATGCTGAAATCTAGAGAAGAAAACCAAACAGCAACATCGTAGAACAATTTATACTTATCAAATTACATCAGTTTTCCAAAGCACTCAAGATTACATTTGTTTCTCCACCGACTCCTCCACCCATTCTAAGACAATCATATACAACCAATACCCATTCTATGGTTGAATACATTAAGACTCATAGAATTTAAGAGTTAGTTCTGAGATTCATAATGGTGGAAGAAGAGGACAAATGGGTACAATGGAGGATTGAAAGTACGACTGACATAAAATCAATGATACAATAGAAACAGATGTATAGAAGTTGGGGTCTTAGTCAGATGCACTTAGCATTTAAAACAAGCAGAAGGCATAGAAACAAACAGCTATCTAGGCCTAATTAGCTATTTTGAGTCTTTTGTTGTTCCATAAAAATTTGAGGACTTTCTTTCTTATGTGAAGAATGAGATGAGGATGTTGATTGTGATTTCAATTAATCGATAAATTGTTTTGGTAGGAAAGCCTTTTTTCACAATGTTAATTCTACCAGGCTATGCACTCAGGAGTTCTTTAAATTCTAGTATGTTTCTTAATCTCTTTCTTCACACATTTAAACATTTCATTATAGAGGATGTTTGCCTCTATTATGTATATTCTAGATATTTCATTTTATTTGAGAAACTTGGAAGAGAAACTTTTCCATGCACTCTTTCTCAGCATGCTTTTTACCATATGTATTAAGACTGGTAAATTTTATAAGTCAATTATGTATCATAACACTTTGCTAAAATTGTTGATAATGTTTACAAGTTTTCTATCAAATTTTGTGAACATTGGGTAAAGATAATAAAAATCTTCGATTGAAAGCTATTTGACTTAACATTTTCCCATATGTATCCCTTCTCTTGCCATATTGCTCCAGCTAATGCTTCAATCACATTATAGATAAGCAGTAGGGATAGTGGGCAGTCCTCTCCCATACCTGATTTTACTGGGGCTTATTAATGGTTTTATTCATTTATGAAGATATTGGCTATGGGTTTGTCATACATAACCTTTATTATGTTGGAATATTTTTCCTGAAATCCTAATTGTTCTAGGGCTTTTATTAATAGGGCATGTGGAATCTTATCAAAGTATTTTACTTCTTGTTTTTTTCTTCTATTGAGATGAACATATGATTCTTCTAATTTTTGTCCATGTATTTGGTTTATTATATTTATTTCTTATATATGTTAAAAATAAAAATTAAAGCTATGATCATTATTAAAATGATTTATAATTTTATTATATAAGGACAAGAAATTTAGAAGGAAAGCTACTTACATTACTGAAGGAGATTGAAAGAGATAGATTTAAATCTAAATATATTCAATGGTAACTTAAAGAAAGACATAATGTTAAAATTAAAACATTTTGAAATGTACAGAAAATATTTTAAAAATCCTTGTCAAAAGCCTAGATATTTTATATTTAAGAATTAAAAATGCTAAGCCTACAATTTATGTATACTCACAAGGTACAAATATACCAAAAAAAAAAAAAATCAGTCATCATTAAAGAGGCTTACTTCAGCAGCAGATGCAGAAACTCACATCAATACATTACAAGGAGATACAGTTTAAATTGGAAATCTCCATCAGGTCCCTTATGAGATAAAGGAATCCTACAAAAGTTGGGGAGGGAATACTACAGGAGTCTGAAGGCATGTAGAACATGGCCAACAGAATCAATTAAGTTTGGCTAGAGTTTTCTTTCAGAGACAGAAGCAGCAAGCACTGGACCTCCAAGGGTCTGTACAACCAGGTCCTTTATTCCTAAAGGTGGGAGGAGTTGTGTCCATGACTCTTTTGCATGATCTCGGAACTCTTTTCCTCTTATTGAGTTATCTTGTTTAACCTCGATATAAGGGCTTTGACTTGTCTTATTTTATCTTGGTTGTTGTTGTTTGTTGTTGTTGTTTTTGTGGGTTTTTTATTTCATTGTTGTGTCTTGAAGGTCTGCTCTTTTCTGAAGGGGAAAAGAGGTAGAGTCGATCTGGGTGAGCGGTGAAGTGGCGGTGTAGCACAGAAATGTGGAGGGAGGTCAGGATATATTGTATGAGAAAAGAATAAATTTTCAAAATAATGTTAATTCTTAATTTGTACTGAACATTTTATTGAGCATTTATTTATATTAATACAAGGGTAAAATCTTCTCCTAGAATGTGGAAGTTGAAAATCACCAATAGATATTTTACTGGGAGAAACTTTTAACCTGATTTGCTGCTTTGCAGAGATAAAATTTAAAATGTTTACAAAAGCTAGAGAATGTTCCCATTGTTTGGCAAGTACATGGGCATAGAGACTGCTCATAGGGAGTTAAGAAAGAGGACATTGGTGAGTTATAAACTGTCCTTGCATGTGAATATATTGGAGCAAAGCAGATTGAAATGGCTTAAATAGAGTTTCTATATTAGGCACCAAGTAAACTATAAAACTCAGTTTTTGTTGTCTTTTTTAAATCATTGTAATCTTTATCTTTTTGGTTTTGTGCCAAACTGATGACAATTTTAGCACTTTGTAAGGGCCAAGCAATTTTAGTATACTCACTGAGATAAGGTCATTTAATCCTAAAGACAAATCTAAAAGATCAGTATTAGCATTGTCCCCATTCTGCATACAGAGGAAAGAAAAACACAAAAAAATTTAAGTAACTTCCCACAAATACCAAAGCTTCTAAGTGAATAATCTAGAACTAAAATTGGCAATGTCTAATGTTAGTTTTTATACACTTACCCAACATGCCATAGAAGCTCTCAGGTAAGGTTTGTTGTGTTTTACAATGTAGAGTTAGTAAAGATTTAGAGAATTGTAAATGATGTGTTTGCTCCAACTGGGGTGGAGTGACAATCGAAAACAGAAAGCAAGAAAAAGAGAATCTCAGAGCAATTGCCTAGGTGAAATGATGTAAATAATAGTAAGGATGAATTATTCAAGCATGAGTTTTCCAGGCATGATCAGGAATAAGTAGAAATTAATTAGCATTCTATACATGACAGAAATTCTTGCAGTTAAATAGAATGGGAATGGGAACTGTAGAGTTATAATTGCTATTAAGAAAATTCCTAGGGCTTTGTATTCTTTGTAATTGGGACACTATATAAACATAAGTTGTATTTATAATCCAAAGGCTTCTGAGGTACGTAGATACAGACAATGTGAATTTATATTTCAGTAAACTCTTTCTTGTCTTTTGTTTAACTCTCTTCTTCCCATCTGAAATGCCCTCTAAACACCAGGAATTGAAATAATTGCTAGGACTGGAACTGGAACATTATCACTTTTGGTGGAACCCAATGTCTTTTATCACCTGTGGATATTTAGACAAAATCTCATCCACAACATTACATAGTCACTAATATCATTGTGATGTTAAAACATTTATAAAGTATACAGGTTGATCTAATTCAGCAGTTTATTTTCTACAGTCTATTGTCTTTCAGTTAATCTTATTACCCTTTCCTGTTTATCAAGGTACAGTTAGATCTTTGTAATCCACACATAAACTAGTTGCTTAGACACTCATGTTCCATGCCCACCTCCAAACCAGTGAACCATGCTTCTCACCCATTTAAACATAGAAAAGTAAAACAATATTACATAAAATGTCAACATACAGTGTCTCTAATACCTAGTTAAATTTTCTTGAGTTTTTCTGTAGATTACTGATAAGAAATGCTTGAACCATGTTCTTTACTCATATGCTAAGAGTGAGCACTCTTAGGGAGTGTCCCATATTTGAAGAATTATCTCACAGGTAGTTTCCCACTTGTAACTGATCATCTCAAATATCTCTTGTGGATGTGCATTTATTAGTTCAATGTCTAATTTTACCATTCCTTCTATAAATACTAATAGGCTGAGGTCTTTTAGAGAAATTCTAGAAACTTCTTGCCTGAAGTTACTTTTCAAAAGACCTCATCTCTTACAGTCAAAACTAAGGACATTTTCATATCTGGGATTATTGGCCAATTGCTTGCCTAATTATGTAGTCAATAAGGTCAATAACAGCAACAGTTCTTATCCATTCATCAATGAGTGCTAATCAAGCTTTTAAAGGACTAAGAACTGGTTTTACAGTCTGTATCTATCTTTCCAAAAGTTAAAGTTACAATGAATATCCACCTTTCTTCTGGATCTGATATTACCACATTTATAACAGAAGATAATCCATGTAAGAATTCTGCGCATTTCCATAATCTTTTTTGAATGACATAGACATTTTTCTTTGTTTATCCATCTTATCTGAGGCTCATAAAACAGCTAAAGTATAGTAGATAATAATAAAGTCATCAAATTTATCTGTTTTCTTAGGTCAGGAAATTGACCTTGACATTTGGTATTTTATGATATCTCACTTTGAGACCTAATATTACTTTCTATAATTTCACCATGTTATTCCGCCATGTCAGCCATTGTCATTGAGAACCATCTTCCAGTACAGCTGCTGTTAAGTATTTATATTCTTAAGGGCTAATCCTGTTTTGGGTAACCCAGTTATTTAACACGTTTTTCACATATAACAGTTATTATTGATTCCTTGAAACATTTAAGATCCTGTATTTTAACAGGATTCTGGTCTAGTTGGCCATTTTGTGAATTTTCACTATTTTCTGGCATTGTTACTGAGTTACTGGGAATGCTAAAGGGGGTGGTTGGTTTTTGTTTTGTTTCGTTTTGTTTTGTTTTCCTCAATTTTGTTAAGAAGTTGCAGAACAGGATCAATGGATGTCCATCATGGTCCTTCATTCCACTAAGTACCATAAGTTCCCAATTTGGCATTTCCTACTTTCTTACACCCTCTATCTCTTGTCTCTCAAATATTTGTATTGTCAAATCAAACTTTTCTTGTTGTGTAGCTATTTTTCGTGTTGTACAAGTATGTTTTGTTGTTGTACACTTTTTCAAAGTTTTTTGAGTTTTTTCCTTGTTGTACAGTTATTATTTCAACATTTTTGAGAATAGATATATTACAATTACAATTGAAAATAGGGCTATGCTCTTGTGGTCACAGTTGTAGTAAGTTTTGAAATGACTTTTTCAAGTAACATTTCTATCATCTCAACTCTTACACTTGGGCTTAAGGGATCTGAAATGGAGTTTCCCATTTTTTAAAATGTAGAGTAAGTATAAAATATAATTAAAACTGTCTTTTTGGGTGGATAACTTTAATGATAATATATGTACTGTGTGAAGATATGTCTGTGTCCAGCTTTTCCTGAATAAGCCCCCTTCTGATTGGTTAAACTTAAAAGCATATGGCTTACAACAAAAGTCAGGATAGAAAGAGGGATATCTGGGAAAGAGAACTCTTGGAAAGGGTTAAGCACAAGAAGATTTGTTACAGAGATAAGATGAAAATTGGATATATGAAAGTCACGAGAGATAACTTTCCATGTTCCAGAACTTAGATTAGATTAATAGGTTAATATAAGTTATCAGCTAGGTGGAGAGCAAGCCGAAGCTAAGGCCATAAGCCCTGGAAAAATAAATAATCCTCTGTGTATCATGCTCATGCTACTACATTTAGTAATAAAAATCATGGATGAAAAAATTCTGTATAAAATGCCTTTCTTGGGATGCTTTGTACTTTTCCCACAATACAAATTAAAATATGTTATATCATTAATCACAAATAGAGTATTCACAGTTGGGTTGCATCCCCCTTCAGCTCCTTGGGTACTTTTCCTAGCTCCTCCATTGGGGGCCCTGTGT
>NC_034613.1:105101754-105103935 GCF_900095145.1 Mus pahari | reverse complement strand
TGAGCTCTTTGTATATATTGGATATTAGTCCTCTATCAGATTTAGGATTGGTAAAAATCCTTTCCCAATTTGTTGGAGGCCTTTTTGTCTGGTTGACAGTGTCTTTTGCCTTATAGAAGCTTTGCAATTTTATGAGGTCCCATTCGTTAATTCTTGATTTTACAGCACAAGCTATAGGTGTTCTATTGAGAAAATTTTTTCCCTGTGCCAATATCTTCGAGGCTTTTCCCCACTTTCTCCTCTATCAGTTTCAATGTCTCTGGTTTTATGTGTAGGTCTTTGATCCACTTAGACTTGAGCTTTTTACAAGGAGACAAGAACGGATCAATTTGCATTCTTCTACATGATAGCCACCAGTTGTGCCAGCACCATATGTTGAAAATGCTGTCTTTTTTCCACTGGATGGTTTTAGCACCCTTGTCAAAAATCAAGTGACCATAGGTNTGTGGATTCATTTCTGGGTCTTCAATTCTATTCCATTGATCTACATGTCTGTCGTTGTACCAGTACCATGCAATTTTTAATCACAATTGCTCTGTAGTACAGCTTAAGATCAGGTATGGTGATTCCACCAGAGGTTCTTTTATTGTTGAATGGTTTTTGCTATCCTAGATTTTTTTATTATTCCACATGAATTAGCAAATCACCCTTTCTAACTCTGTGAAGAATTGGGTTGGAATTTTGATGGGGATTGCATTGNATCTGTAGATTGCTTTTGGCAGGATGGCCATTTTGACTATGATAGTCCTGCCAATCCATGAGTATGGGTGATCTTTCCATCTTCTGAGATCTTATTCAATTTCTTTCTTTAGGGATTTGAAGTTCTTATCATACAGATCTTTCACTTCGTTAGTTAGAGTCACACCGAAGTATTTTATATTATTTGTGACTATTGTGANGGGTGTTGTTTCCCTAATTTCTTTCTCGTCCTGTCTGTCCTTCCTGTAGAGGAAGACCATTGTTAATTTTATATCCAGCTACTGCACTGAAGCTGTTTATCAGATTTAGGAGTTCTCTGGTCCACTTTTTAGAGTCATTTATGTATACCATCATATCATCTGCAAATAATGATATTTTGACTTCTTCCTTACCAATTTGTATCCCCTTGATCTCCTTTTGTTGTCCATTTTTTCTGGCTAGGACTTCAAGTACTATATTGAATAGGNAGGGAGAAAGTGGGCAGCCTTGTCTAGTCAAAGATTTTAGTGGGATTCCTTCGAGTTTCTCTCTAATAACTTTGATGTTGGCTACTGGTTTTCTGTAGATTGCTTTTATCATGTTTAGGTAGGGGCCATGAATTTCCAATCTTTCCAAGACTTTTATCATGAAGGGGTGTTGTATTTTGTCAAATGCTTTCTCAGCATCTAAGGAGATGATCATGTGGTTTTTGTCTTTGAGTTTGTTTATGCAGTGGATTATGTTTTTGGATTTCCTCATATTAAACCATCCCTCCATCCCTGGGATGAAGCCTACTTGGTCATGATGGATGATCATTATGATGTGTTCTTGGATTCGGTTTGCAAGGATTTTATTGAGTATTTTTACATTGATAATCATAAGGGAAATTGGTCTGAAGTTCTCATCCTTTGCTAGATCTTTGGTTTAGGTATCAGAGTAATTGTGGCTTCATAGAATGAATTGGGTAGAGTACCTCTGTTTCTATTTTGTGGAATACTTTTAGGAGAGTTGTAATTAGGTCTTCTTTGAAAGTCTGATATAATTCTGCACTAAACCCATCTGGTCCTGGGCTTTTTTTTAGTTGAGAGACTATTAATGACAGCTTCTGTTTCTTTAGGTGATATAAGACTGTTTAGATAATTAATCTGATCCTGATTTAATTTTGGTACATGTTATCTGTCTAGAATTTTGTCCATTTCATTCAGGTTTTCAAGTTTTGTTGACGATAGCCTTTCATAGTAGGATATAATGTTGTTTTGGATTTCCCCAGGATCTGTTGTTATGTCTCCCTTTTCATTTCTGATTTTGTTAATTAGGATGCTGTCTCTGTGTCCTCTAGTATGTCTAGCTAAGGGTTTATCTATCTTGTTGATTTTTCTCAAAGAACCAGCTTCTGGTTTGGTTGATTCTTTGAATAGTTCTTTTTGTTTCCACTTGGTTAATTTAAGCCCTAATTTTGATTATTTCCTGCCTTCTACTCCTCTTGGGTGAATTTGCTTCCTT
>NC_034613.1:105089789-105100834 GCF_900095145.1 Mus pahari | reverse complement strand
CTGTTTGTGTAACCAGTCTATTAGTCTATGTCTTTTTATTGGGGAATTGAGTCCATTG
Organism: Mus pahari; assembly: GCF_900095145.1. Taxonomy (NCBI): domain Eukaryota; kingdom Metazoa; phylum Chordata; class Mammalia; order Rodentia; family Muridae; genus Mus; species Mus pahari. The sequence continues at coordinate 105,100,776 of NC_034613.1, read as the reverse complement.
ATGTTAAGAGAAATTAAAGAAAAGTAATTGCGTCCTTTTACTTTTGTTGTTAAAGTTGGGATTTTGTTCTTGTGGCTATCTTCCTTTAGGTTTGTTGAAGGATTACTTTCTTGGTTTTTCTAGGATGGAGTTTCTGTTCCTTTGTTGATGCTTTCTCTTCATTATTCTTTGGATGGCTGGATTCGTGGACAGATATTGTGTGAATTTTGTTTTTTCATGGANTACTTTGTTTTCTCCATCTATGATAATTGAGAGTTTTGCTGGGTATAGTAGCCTGGGCTGGCATTTGTGTTCTCTTAGCGTCTGTATCATATCTGTCCAGGATCTTCTGTCTTTCATTGTCTCTGGTGAGAAATCTGGTGTAGTTCTAATAGGCCTGCCTTTATATGTTACTTGGCCCATTTCCCTTGCTGATGACCCTATTTGTATCTTTATTTATCTGTACTAATACATAGCCATGATTCTAGTGATAAGTGTGAGTTTTTTGATTATCTTTAAATGTAAATTTTAAAATGTTTCTCATTATAATAAATTTATGTATGTTCAGTCTCCTAGACAGAAGGAAAAAAGCCTTTCTTGTCCCTTCTGCTCCAAAAACGGTTTTGTCTTCCCTAAGCTCACCTTAAATGCTTCATGCTGCTAAAAATATTATGTCTTTTGTAAACTTATAAGCTTTAGGAAACAAACTCAGATCTGCCTCTCATGAACTAAACAGACTCCCTCTGGATAAGTACACCTGAAAATCAATAGTTTAAGTTTCTACCTGTTATGTATTTTAGAGGGTGTGATTCCTTTCCTATTCCCTGGTTTCAGGACTCCCCTCATCTCAACAACCAAGACCTAAGGATTTCAAATGTATACCTAAGAAAAAAGTTTTCTTGAAAACCTAATTTATTTTTTGCCTTTGATGTGTATATGTGTTTCAGCATCTTGCCAAGTCCAGGACTTTATTCAAAATCTACAACCAGGACAACTCCAGAGAAGCAACCCACAGATATTCCAGCCTACTCTCAGAGACATAGATGCTCCTTCTAGACCTGCATCTTACTATCCACAGACAGTTCCACAGACTCTTGACAGGAAAATATAGTCAACTCTCCTAAGACTTGACCAACATCCTCATTCTCATGTTCTTACATTTCCCAGAGACACATCCTCCCAAAATCAGCACAAAGAGGCTAAAGATCATGATGACCCTATTCCTGTTTCACCATCACCTCTTTTTAGTTTTTCATTTTTATTAAACAAATAAAAACCTAAATGGAGGAATGTTAGCATCCTTCTAGGCTCCACTCAGCCTTTACATACATACATACAATGGATGATTGTGAGTATCCACTTCTGCATTTTCCAGGCACTAGCAGAGTCCTTCAGGAGAGAGGTATAACAGGCTTCTTTCAGCAAGCTCTTATTGGCATCTACCATAGTATCTGGGTTTGGTGGTTATTTATGGGATGGATCCCCAAGTGGGGCAGTCTCTGGATGGTCATTCCTTCAGTCTCTGCTCTGAACTTTGTCTCTGTAATTCCTTCCATGGGTATTTTGTTCCCCATTCTAAGAAGGATCAAAGTATTCACATTTTGGTCTTCCTACTTCTTGAATTTCATGTGTTTTGCAAAATGTATCTTGGGTATTCTGAGGATCTGGGCTAATATCCACTTATCAGTGAGTGCATATCATGTGTTTTCTTTTGTGATTTGGTTACCTCTAGTTCATCTTCAACACATAGAAACACACAAGATTATCTTTATTTAAAATATATTTGGTTAAGGATTCTTTTTTTTGAAAATGTTTCCATATTCCATAATCTGAAGCAATTTTGCTTTCTTTATTTCTTTTCTGTGATATTTTATTTACTGTGTTACCATACTCAGGATAATTATTTATAGCTCCATCCTATACAGTTAATAATTTCATATTTCTTGATAGCTGAATAATATTCCATTGTATAAATGTACCAAGTTTTTGTTTTAAATTCATCTATTGATGGATATCTAAACTATTTCCAAATTTTGGCTATTATGGATAGTGAAGCAATAAATATAAATGAGAAAGTATATCTGTCAGACGATGCAGAGTCGCTTAACAGTAGATAGAAAAGAAATATTATCCTATTTCCTCTGTACTTCTATGTGAGCCAAAAGACTTTATATCCTTCTATATGTTTTTTAGTTATTACTTTAATTATGACACTTGTTTTTGCCATTTCACAGGATACATGTGGAGAGATTTGGGCTTCTCTTTTACCTTGATAGAATTCTTAAAACTGTAAAATTTAGATGAAATGTATGGGTTTTCTGGATAGATACCAAATACTAAAATTAAATCAAGAGCAGGTAAACTATCTAAACAGGCCCATATTGCACAAGGAAACAAAAGAAGTCATGAAATCCTCCCAAAGCAAAAAAGCAAAGTGCAGAATTCTTCCCGTCCTTTAAAGAAGACCTGATATGAATTTCCTGAACATATTCAGTAAAATAGAAACAGAAGGAACACTACTTAACTTTTTTTATGAAGCCACAACTACTCTGATACCTAATCCACACAAGGACCCAACCAAAATTGAACTTCAGACCAATCTCAATTATGAATATCAGTGCAAAAATACTCAATAAAATTCTTGCAAACAGAATCCAAGAACATATCAAAACCATTATTCACTACAATCACTTAGGTTTCAACCCAGGGATGCAAGATGGGTTTAATATATGAAATCCATTAACCTAATATACTCTATAAACAACTCAAGAAAAAAAATCACATGATCATCTTATTAGATGCTAAAAAAGCATTTGACAAAATACAAAACTCTTTCATGTTAAAAGCATTGGAGAGTTCAGGAATTCAAGCCCTATACCGAAAGCAATGTATTGCAAACCAACAGCAAATATCAAATTAGATGGAGACATACTTGAAGTAATCCTACTGACATCAGGGACAAGACAATAATGCTCACTCTCCCCATATCTATTCAATATAGTACTCAAAGTGTTAGCTAGAACATTAAGACAACAAAAAGAGATCAAGGGAATACAAATTGGTAAAGAAGAAATAATATCTCTTTGCAGATGATATGATAGCATACATAAGTGACCACAAACATTCTACCAGAGGACTTCACCAACTTATGAACAACTTGAGCAAAGTGGCTGGATAGAAAAGTAACTCAAATAAATCAGTACCCTTCCTTTATAAAAAGGATAAACAGGCTAAGAAAGAAATTAGGGAAACATCTCCCTTCACAATAGCCACATATAATATAAAATATCTTGGGGTAATTCTAACCAAATAAGTGAATGACCTGTGTGACAATAACTTCAAGTCTCTCAAGAAAGAAATTGAAGATCTCAGAAAATTGAGAGATCTCCCATGCTCACAAATTGGCAGAATTAAAATAGTAAGAATGGCCAACCTATCAAAGGCTATCTACAGATTCAATGCAATCACCATCAAAATCCCAACTCAATTCTTCAAAGACATGGAAAGAGAAATTCTCAAATTCTTCTGGAAAAGGAAAACACACAGAATAGCGAAAACAATACTTAACAATAAAAGGTGTCTGGGGGAATCACCTTCCTTGATCTCAAGCTTTACTACAGAGCAATAGTCATAAAGACTGCATGGTATTGGTACAGAGACAGACACTTGGATTAATGGTACTGAATTTAAGACCCAGATGTAAAACCACACACTTGAGGGCCCTGGATCTTTGACAAAGAAGCCAAACATATACAACGGAAAAAAAAGAAATCATCTTCAACAAATATTGTTGGAATAACTGGCTCTTTATATGGAGAAAAGTGAAAATAGACCTATATTTTTTTGTCACCTTGTACAAAGTTCAAGTCCAAGATGATCAAGTATCTCAACATAATACCAGACACACTGAATCTAATAAAAGAGAAAGTGGGAAAGAGCTTTGAATTCATTGGCACAGGGGCAAATTTCCTAAACAGAACCCATGTGGCTCATGCTCTAAGATAAAGAATTGATAAATGGGACCTCATGAAACAGGAAAATTCTGTAAGGCAAAGGATTTAGTCAATAAAACAAATCAGCAACCTACAGATTGGGAAAAAAATTTCACTAACCCCACATCAGATAGAGGGCTAAAATCCAAAATATATAAAGAACTCAAGAAATTAATCACCAAAAAACCTAAAAAACCCAATCCAAAAATTGGGTATAGAACTAAACTGAGAATTCAGAGCTGAGGAATCTGAAATTGCTGAGAATAACCTAAGGAAATGTTCAAAGTCATTAGTGATCAGAGAAATGCAAATCAAAACGACCTTAAGATTCCAGATTACACAAATCAGAATGACTAAGATCAAATCCTGAAGTGACAACACATGTTGGAGAGAATGTGCAGAAAGAGGAACACTCCTCCATTGTTGATGGGATTGCAAACTGGAATAACCACTCCTGAGATCAATCTGGAGGGTCCTCAGTAAATTGGAAATAGAGCAACCTGAAGATACAGCTATACCACTCTTGGGAGTATACCAAAAAAGTTGCCCTACCATGACACAGGGGAACTTGTTCCACTATGTTTATAGCAGCCTTATTTGTGATAGTCAGAAGCTAGAAACAAACTAGATGTCCTACAACAGAAGAATGGATACAGAAAATGGGTTACATTTACACAATGAAATACTACTCAGCTATTAAGAACAAGGACATCCTGAGTTTTGCAAGTAATTGGATGGAACTAGAAAATGTCATCCTGAGCGAGGTAACTCATCCCCAATAGGACATGATGATATGTACTCACAAAAAAGTGGATATTAGCCAAAAAGAAAAAAAAAAAAAAAGGTACAGTCCACAGAACTGAAAAAGGTCCACAAGCTGAAGTGCCCAAGTGAGGATGCTTCAGTCCCACTTGGGAGAGAGAAGAAAGCAATCACAAGTGGGGAGGGAGGGAGGGACCTAGAAGGTTAAGTGGATGAGGTTGAGTGGGAGAGGGGGAAGAGGAAAGACAGGGGAGAGAGGGGAACCCGATTTGGTATTGGGTGAAGGAAAAGGACTAAAGACCTGAGGGCCAGAAGAAAGAAAGGAAAGATGCAACTTCAAGAAATAGGAGGTTGGGGGAACCCCCTGGAATGCATCAGAGACCTGGGAGGTGAGAGACTCCCAGGACAAAAAGGGAAGGGACAGGGATCTTAGAAGAAATGTCTGACAGTAGGGAGAAGGAACTTTTAGAGCCCACCTCCAGCAGGAAGACAGGATTTCAAGTAAGGTATGGAGTTGCACCCAATGCTCACATCTCTGACCCATAATTATTCCAGTATGAAAGAATTACAGGGATGGAAATGGAGATGAGCCTGAGGAAAAGAAGGTCCAGTGACAGGCCCAAAAAGTGGGATCCAGGTCAAGGGGAGGTCCCAAGGCCTGACACTATTATTGAGGCTATGGAACACACACACACACACACACACACACACACACACACACACGACAGAAAGAAAGAAAGAAAGAAAGAAAGAAAGAAAGAAAGAAAGAAAGAAAGAAAGAAAGAAAGAAAGAGAAAAGAAAGGAAAGGAAAGGAAAAGAAAAGAAAAGAAAAGAAAAGAAAAAAAGAGAAGAGAAGAGAAGAGAAGAGAAGAGAAGAGAAGAGAAGAGAAGAGAAGAGAAGAGAAGAGAAGAGAAGAGAAGAGAAGAGAAGAGAAGGAAAAAAAGGGATCTATCATGATTGGCCTCTGAAAGACCCAACAAGCAGTTGAAAGAGTCAGGTGCAGATATTTGCACCCAACAAATGAACAGAAGCAGCTGACCCCTATTGTTGAATTAGGGAAGGCTAAAAGAAGCTGAGAAGAAAAGCAATCCTATAGGAGTACCAGCAGCCACAATTAATCTGTACCCCTGTGATCTCTCAAATACTGGACCACCAAATAGACAGCATATACCAGTTGATATGAGGTCCCCAACACACATACAGTAGAAGACTGCTGGTTCTGTGTTCATTCAGGGATGATGCACCTAACCCTCAAGAGACTAGAGGCCCCAGGGTATTTAGCTGTCAGGTAGGGTGGGGATATCCTTGTGGAGACAGGGGAGTGGGGAGGAGGTATGTAATGTGGAACAGTAGGAGGCTGGATGGGGGAGGGCAGGGTAAAAAATATGGAGTGTGAAAAAAAAGTTTTAAACCGAGTTAATATATTTTAGGGGTTAAATTGTAGACAGTGCATACTAAAAACTAAAACCCTAATATTATGAATCATTTGTATATTTTTATTTTTGTTTTGTTTTGTTTTCATTTTTGTTTATTTTTTTGTTGTTGTTGATGTTGGTTTGTCAAAAGGACTTCCATAGACCATGCCCCCACGTGCTTAATGGCTTTTTTTAAAGACACCGTATGTTTGTGTAGTACAATGTGAAGAAATTGATCTAGCATAAAACTTAAAGCTTTGCCCTCCTATTGATTACTGTTCATCATTCTCATCCAGACACAACATTTTTGAGCTACAATAGTTATTTGATTGCAACAGATTCCCACTAGTTCAATAGTGTCATGAATGTTATGGGAATAGACAGTCATGTTTTGGTTAAATTTATGAATTGCCATAAGGTAAAAGCCATACTTAACACTGCTAATAGTGGCAAGAACTGAGACAAGATATGTCATGGGATCTAGTGAAAATTTTACTAGTATTATTTTACTAAACTAACAAAGCAATAAAACAACTCCTAGTTATATATTGCTTTATCCATAAAATTATTCAGCCACCATCAGGGAAGTCTCTTGTTACAGATGATGAGAATTAACATTGACAATACACAATGGGCACACAGTTACATTGGACTACTCAGGGCTAAGTGTGATATATTTTTACTACCCCACCCCTAAAGGCATATATATATATATATATATATATATATATATATATATATGGAGGTAGAAAGAGTCTAAAAACAAGAGGTATTAGATAACGCCAAGAAACCAACACTTTCTACACATAACAGGAATACTATGCACATGAACTCACCTAAATTGTGGGAAAATGCATAAGATTATACAAGTATAAGCCAGAGAAAATGTCAGCATGGGTAAGGGGAAGTTAAAATGAATTCCCACTTCTAGCCAAGGAGGCATTTATAGTGGTTAGCTCCCAGAAGAAAGAAAATCTATTTTCTATAATTTAGAAACAGTTGGTATGCCATCCATAAACCAGGAGAGGCTTGATGCTCATGCATTCTTGTTTCTGGTCCTAAGGAAGATGTACACAGCAGCTGCAATAGTAGGTAAAGAGAAAGAAGATAAAGTTGAATGGGTAGGATGAGGGGTCTTAGAGGAGACAGAAGATGGTAAATTATATGAGAAAAAGTTTAAGAAAACTTTAAAAAAGAAAAAAAATAGAAAAAGAAGCTTTAATTTTATTTGAGTCTCTCTATCTTTCTCTCTCCCTCCCTTACTCTGTGTGTCTGTGTGCACATGTGTGTTTGTACATGTGTGCACAAGTACATGTATGCAAATGCATGTTTGTGTCTCTTTGTCTCTATATCCCCCCTCCCTCCCTGTGAATGCAGGCTGTCATAGTTAGGGTTTCCATTGCTATGAAGAGGCACCGTGATCAAGGCGTCTCTTATAAAGCATAACATTTCATTGTTATCATCAAGGCAGGAAGTGTGGCAGCTTCTAGGTAGACATGGTGCAGGAGAAGCTGAGAGTTTTGCATCTTGTTATAAAGGCAAACAAGAGAAGACTGGTTCCCACATAGTTAGTAGGAAGGTCTCTATGCCCACATCCACAGGGGCATACTAGCTCCAACAAAACTATACCTCCTAATTGGCTAAGAATATTCAAACTACCACATAGTCTAACACATAAATATGAAGACCTCTCCATATCTTCTGTAGTTAGAGGCAGTTGCAAGCCACATGGCATGGGTTCTGGGAAATGAATTTAGATCCTCAGCAAGAGCAATATGTACTCTTTAAACATTAAGCTGTTTCTTCTGACCCTGTGATATGTTTTTGAACTATATTTTGTGTGAAATAAAACATTCCTTAAATTTTCCACAAAATTCTACTCTTTCTTTAAGAGTGAAATTTTTATTATGGTGAGAGCATATATAAAGCAGCATATTCAGACTTGAGAGATAATTCAATATATATTGAAATTGCCCTCCATTGTTTCTTAAGTTCCTCAAAGGAGAGTTTATTACAGCAGTCACGGTAGTCTGTGGCTCCTGACAGTTCCTGTGTGGAAAAGTCTAACAAGATTGAAATGTGTTCTAGAAAAAAATAAAAAGAGCTTTTAAACATTTGGATTATCTGAGTCAAGGTTGTCTTAAATGACAATGTTTTTACAACTGAAAAAATGGCTTTTCAAGTTTTCTTGGATATATTAAACCCAATTTTGTTACTTTCAGATAATTATATCTCATGCATAGAAGTATGTTTCCTCTCAGCTTGAAGAGCTAAACGAAATATAACATCTCAAGGATACATATAGAACTTGTCTTGCGCAAAGTCTGAGATGTTATAATGAAATCTTTTAGAGTCCCTATATAATGCAAATCTCACTCTTTAAATAAATATATAAAATTATAAAAGAATACAGCATATCATTGATTTAATCTTAGGGGAAAATATTCTAAAAATAATCAGTTTTTTTCTTTTGGAATGGAAGTATTCATAACTCATGAAGTAATTTGGCTAGATAATGTTTAAATAAAGCATTTCATAGATGGCCTTAGTACATAATGTATTTGAAGTATATCACTTTATGAGTAGAGGGTTGATAAAACTGTAAAGTTTTGAGAGCAGAGATGCCCTGCTCAGGCCAAAGCACATAATTGGCTTAAGTATTTCAAGCTATAAATATTCATTGCAAAATAAATCTTTTCTGTCCTGGAGCATCCTCTATAGAAATTGAGCCTCATGAGCTACTAAGGGAAAAGCAAGTTAAATAAAAGCATTAAAAAAAAAAACCTCTACACTGAAATAGATAGGGAAATCTATGATACTTTTGAAGATGGATTGTATGTGACTTAACTTATGTCATAGATAGATGACTATAAGAGTTGTTTTAAAAGTGGGAAGATATGTGTGGTGTAACTGTTAGGAAAAAATATGTCATAATCTGTAGTTTGAGTTTCGAGATATCTATAGGAATGTAAAAGTATTAGAAAATCTTATGTATAAATAGATCAAGCATATGCTAAACAGTAATAATGGAAAAACACACCATGTTGGATACTTTCAACTTGTCAGTATAGAGAGAGGTACTCTCTATGATCCTCTGCCCTGCTCTGTTTCCTAAGAATATGAACCATGAAAACTACAATCAATAGGATACATTACCAGAAAGCCATGTTTAAGCTTTGCAAACTTGTGTCAAGAGCAACAAATTCAAAAATTAAAATTAAAATAAGGTATAGATACTTGTTTCTTGGTTTCCACTCTTTCTTTGCCCTCTGGATATACCAAATCCTAGCAATAGTTCAATATGTCACATCATAGCTTCCTTAAATGTCTCTATTTATAGACTTTCTGTCCTTGTTATCCTTTAACTATGTCCAGATTTATGTGTCCCTTCTTACTTTTCCTAAATCTTGCTGTCATGGTTTGAATATCCCCTCGAAAATTAAAATTGAGATATAAAATATGATAAACATTCATTTAAAAGTAGATTATGTGTTCCATTCTTATACATATATGTTAGTATAACTGGCCAAGTTCAATCCTTCTTTCATTTTTTGTCTTTCCCTTTCACAGTTCAGAAATAGTTTTAACCAGATCTTGCACATGAAACTTAGTTTTCATTTCTTCAGAGTGAAGAGTAAATAAATACACATTTTTTTGTGTGTGAGAGTTTGAGAACAGTTGGATTTAATTATAGCAAGTAGACTAAACTATCTGAACCTTTTTGGATGGTAACATATGTTTTACCTTAATAAATTTTGTTTCATGATTTTTTTTGTTACATATCCAACACTGAATGAAAAATAATAGTGTTTTAGGAGAACACAGATAAAGTTGTGACATATGCAAGTCTATGTGAATGTAGCCACTGTTAACACTCTGAAATAAATAGAAATAGAGTTAATGTTATATAAATTCTGGTTGGTTCCTCCTACCTTAAAATCTATTGAATGATCCCTCTTTTAGTTGAAGCCAAGTTAAAGTTCAGGTACAGAAGAGCTCTGGACATATAATCCATACATATTGTCCTGTTATACTAACATACACACATACACACACACACACACAAATATATATTTTCCATATATATATATATATATATGGAAAGATTGTAATCTATTTAACTTTTAAGTGAATGCCTCCTGAATTAGTAAACAGGGCTAATAAATTTGGATACTGACATTGGGAGATACACATAGAAATTAATCTTTTCACTGTTATATTAAAATATCTTATTGTCACAAGCTACATTTAAATGAATAAAATCAAGAAGGTGATCATCCATATATGTTTCCCCATGGAAGTTTGAGGAATGAATCCTTGGGGTAAAGGCCCAAGGAACAATATCAAATACTGATTCCTGCAGATGATATGTCTTTCCTATCCTTATAAAATTAATATTATATAATTTCTAGGCAGAATCCCAATATCCTGGGCAATTTTTTTTTAGATAAATAAAGTTGTACTTTCTAATAATTTCACTATACAAACAAATGGATGATTTCTTAATTGCTAATGATAATTCTATAAGAATTCTTGAAATTTTAATAGTAATTATTTTGGGGGGAATTTTTTTATTATTATTTTCTTTATTTACATGTCAAATGCTATCCCAAAAGTTCCCTATATCGCCCTGCCCCTGCTCCCCTTCCCACCCATTCCCACTACTTGGCCCAGGCCTTCCCCTGTGCTGGGTCATATAAAGTTTGCAAGACCAAGGGGCCTCTCTTCCCAGTGATGGCCAGTTAGGCCATCTTCTGCTACATATGCAGCTAGAGACACGAGCTTAGGGGGTACTGGTTAGTTCATATTGTTGTTCCACCTACAGGGTTGCAGCCCC
>NC_034613.1:105070530-105088739 GCF_900095145.1 Mus pahari | reverse complement strand
TTACAGAAGCTTTGCAATTTTATGAGGTCCCATTTGTTAATTTTGTTAATATACTTACATTTACTAACACATTCTCTGATTCAAACACAGCAGAGGTGTCAGTCCTACTGGTATCAAAGATCCACAGCAAAGCACAGGTAGAGAAATCAAGTTATTAAGATTTACTTCCACATGTGATAACACAGAGGCAGAAAATAGGTACATTCTCCAGGTTGGAGGGCAGACCAAGCCTAGCCATTTCAAAAATATCTGAACTTAACAGTCTTGATCCAAAATTTTTCTTCCTTTGCTTACTTCTGGGATAGTGTTTTGTGATTTAATTTCTGGTATGGATAAAGAATTCCTTAAGGGTTTGACAGCAGTTAAATATATTAGATATTGTGTATAAACATGTAACTATTAACACTTACCTGTCCTTCAATTATCCGTGTTCATATTGAATTTATTATTGGGGATATTGTTGTTTGTGTGGAATTTGAGAAATTTGTAATGCTCTATAAAATAGTCTATATTCTAAAAGAAATTCCTTTTGAAGAAAAGTTATGAATCTTTTCTTCTTCACCGATAGTAAAAACTCCACAGTCCAGATGGAAAAACCATAATTTTAGGCAAGTCATCTGCCACACTTACAGTATGTGCAGCTTTCAAATTCTAAATTCACACGTTTGGACAAAAGTGACGAGAAAAGAGGCTGCACCTGGTTTAAACTTGCATCATTAACTCTAACTTTCTGAGTAATCATTTCAATTTGGTAGAGGACAAAAACTAAGTAGACTATAATATTCTTGTGGGTTAGTGGAAGAGGTGGATAACATATATATATATATATATATATATATATATATATATATATATATATATATATCAGATTCATTGAAAGCATTTTGATATTTCAGAAACATACTCAGTGTATACTATGAAATAAGTAAACCTCCCTTATGTTATCAGCATGTATATTCAGCTAAATTAATTTAAATTAAACTGCTGAATTAGAGAAAAATATATTCTAAGGTATATCATGAATACATCTTACATAATACTCCCAAGAGACACCATGTGATTATTTTGAATGGAAAGAAACTATCATTTCTACAAATGTTCTTTGATATTAAATTATAATGATTCCCAACTGTACCCATCAGGAATGCGAAAATGTCAAATACAGACAGCACTTAATTTAAATTAATAACATTCAATTTTTAAGATTATTTATTGAAAGAAAATCTTTTCATTCCTTTCTCTCTTTAAAAATTCTATTGAGCTTAATTAGTGAGATGCTAAGATATCTCTTTTTTTAAACTGCATTCCTTTCTTCATATGCAAACGAGACATTTTGTAACTGAACATTTTCCATCTTATTTATTTTTGCATTTAAATTTTCTAGATTCATTATCTATGAACTGTATGTATCCTTAATTGTAAGCTAAGTACATAATTATATTGCAACCAATATATATTGCTTAAAAGTTATTCTACTAATCTGTCACAGTAATAGGTATCTCTATGAATGCAAGTAACAAATACTGACCACCTACCCATTTCCATTATTAATTTATTGGTGAGAATGCTAAAACAGAATATCTATCTTGTACAAGGTCACATAGCCAGTCAGCAGGGGAGGCCAGTATGCAAATTTGTGTCAATTAGATACTAAAGCCCAACATTCATGTCCTGAAACTATGCCATATTATCTTCACAGCAATTTTTAATGTCACAGGCTAGGTCAAAGTGAGTATAGGAAAACAAAAGGAGGAATATGAATATGTACTACATTGGGAGTTCTTTGATTTTTTTCCCCACAAATCTAGGGCTGTATTGTCTATTTTAGTATCAAGTAAAGTACACTGTAAGTGGAATTCTTAATATTTTTCCTTAATAACAATTTTGTATGGTTACTGCATTCTTCTCAAAGAAAGCTGTGTTGTATTTATTCCTTTGGTTTTGTTACCAAGAAAACTAATGCCCAAGTTCCTTCAGGTACAATGGATAATATGTCTTTTACATATATGTTTATTTATTTTAATATATATTTTTAGATTTTTAAAAAATTATTTTGTATGTACGTGCTAGCATTTATATGCTACATGAATTCTTCCTGAACAGAGAGACCATTTCCTGGGCTTGATAATTATGAAGTCTATTGGAAGAACAGCCTTACCAGTCTTACCCATTCTTACCCAATGAGCCACTTAGAGCCCACATATGCATTTATTCTTAAAACATGGCTATTAATTACAGGCAACTAATATGACTACTAACAGATTGAAAATCAGCATTTCCCAGGGACATGCTTCTTTATTGGTTATACAATTCTAAATGATCAGCACTGAAATCATATACACATGGATAACAAAGGAAAACAAAAATAAATACATTTCTGAGGACAATTAAGAATTTGAAATATACACAAGAAACAACACATACACATTCACACATGCATACAACACACACACAGACACACACAGACACAGAGAGAGAGAGAGAGAGAGAGAGAGAGAGAGAGAGAGAGAGAGAGAGAGAGAGAGCTATAAACACACCTGACTCAAAAATTCAGTGAAACTTACATGATTGCAATTGACAGATTTGTTAGGAATTCAAACTACATCTCCATATTTGCTAATTTATATTAAGCACTGAGAAAAATTTTAGTAAATGAAAATTTGACAGTTTGATAGTCCTTCCAATTTCTATCAACCTACTATGACTGAAAATGTTCTTAATGACCACTAGGGGTAGTTTGCATGGTATATGAGTACATAGAAATACTGAAATTTTATCAGTCATCCAAAGTTTCTAATGAAAGAAGGTGACTGCTTCATGCTACAATATCATACTCTTCTTTCATAAAGGCTTTCCTATGAACAAAGTAGATTAAATAAGAATTAACTATTTGGCATGATAATTTGATAAGATTAAGTAACAAAACATTTAAATGTAATTTATGTATTTCAAAACATGCCAGAAAAATTACCAAAAAAAAATGCTCAGAAGGCAAAGTTATAAAACTTGTCATAATGGATTTTTCAAACTAAAATTACTATATGAAGAGAACCACAACCATATTAATATTACTTAGGTGAATTTGATGACTGCATTGAAAACGAATCCTATTTTTTATCTCATATTTTGCCTTTTTACAATACAATGTAGTTAACAGAAATTTAATTTATTCTTTTTACATTTTTTCAAGTTAGTATGAGATTGGTCCCTGAATACCTGCATGAAAGTTAGATAATAAATTTTGTTTAATAAATATATTAGTAGTATTCAGAAGCTCCATAGGAAGAACATCAGTATGAACTAACCAATAACCCCAGAGCTCTTTTGAGCTATATCACCAATCAAAGAAAACACATGGTGGAACTTGTGATTCCAGCTGTATATGTAGCAGAGGATGGCTTAGTAGGTCATCAATGGGAGGAGAGGCCCTTGGTCCTGTGCAGGCTCTGTGCCCCAGTACAGGGGAATGCCAGGACCAGGAATGGAAGTGGGTGGGTTGGGGAGCTGGGGGAGGGGAAAGGGGATAGGGGATTCTTGGAGGGGAAACTAGGAAAGGGGATAACATTTCAAATGTAAATACAGAAAATATCAAATAAAAAATTAAATATATATATATATTATATTAGTAGCACATTCTCATAATTAAAAACTCTACAAATAAAAAAGGATATAATAAAAAGCTTCTATATTTTTCTCTATTAATCTTCCTTATTCACATGTTATAAATATTATTTTGGGGTGTTTTCTGTTCCAGAGATATTGAACTTAAACTAGTATCAAGATCTTGCTCATATAGCTTAATGACAACTCTCATATTTTACACAAATGGTAATTCAGTAATCACACCCCTCCTATTCTGAATCTCATTTTTTCTGATGAACAATATATTATGAAAATATGTCTACTAACATCTATAAAAGATGTATTTATTATATTTTATGGTTTTGCAGTCTTTTAGTGTATGGGCTTTTAATAATTTATTTGCCTACGCCCTTCTTGATGGTTGCAATGAATAATCTTTTAAATTAGGTGCCTTATGCATGTGTAATTATCTCTAGAGTATAAATTCCTTATAGGAAAATTGCTTGGTATAACTTGCGGTGTAATTGTAACTTTCCAAACTTTGTTTCTATACATGCCTCAATACGTTCTTGGTCATTTATTAGACTGTGTTCCTCAAACCGATGAAAAAATATCTTTGCCAATATTAAAATTTCTTTTAATATCCATCTAAATTTTTGAAAGTCTTCACCAACTATTATATTCATCAGGTATAGTAAGTTAACCAGACATTTTTAATAATACTAACCCCTTAATATCTCCATCCTGCTCCATACAACAATGTAGTCTTGAATAAATGTAGATAACTTGCTGTTTATACCTAATTCCTTCTAGTTTTCTCCCTTTTTGACAGTATCTGCAATTAATTTTGCTATATGAAAGTTAATTCATTTAATCTCTTGTTAATAATCCTTAAACCATTCCTGTTGCAGTAATTCTCCTCCCAAATATGCCCTGGCAATGAAAATACAACACAGTTAATATGATTACATGCTATGCACCTAGATTGGATGATCTACCGCTACACTACCATCTTCCACATCTATAAAACCCCTTAGATCTTGCTGTTTCTCCAGGCCATGAGCTTCTACTCAGCTTTTCTTCTTCTTACCTCTCTGCGTCCTCTCCCTCTTCCATTTTCTCCTTCTTCTCTCCCCACCTTCTGCTCCACCTTCTCTTTTATCTGCCCAATTAACAGCCCCACTTTATTTTACAAATTAAAGTAGGAAGCAGATTTACAGGAAATCACCTGAGTGCTGACTCATTCCTTGTTCATGACTCACAGGAGAGTAGAATTAATATCAAATATAATTAGCCCTAGGGCTATCCAGGACACATTCCTGGTAGCCACAAAATATGTCAAACTAGAATGTTGTAAGATTGTAATTAAAGTGTTTATGTGGATCAAATTAGAAGATATACTTTTCTTGTGCCACATATTTTTATGTCACCCATGAATTCCTTCTGATTCTTTATGTAAATATCATTTTATTCACCAATGTACAGTTTTTAAAAACTGAACTTATTATTGAAAACCTGATACTTGAATGAACATTCTCAAAGTTGTTTAGTTTATACTGTAAAGAAAACATTGCTGCTTATCTACTTTGGAACGCATTGGCCTAAAAATTAACTAGAAACACTTTTTCAGCTTAAGTGGACTTTCATACAGATGACATGAATTTTGTGGAATCCTTTCAACTCAACTGCTGGTAATTATGTGTTAATACAAGGCAAATCCTTTCATATTTTAAAAAATCTTTCCAATTAAATTTTTCTCATATCTTTATATAGCTCTCTCATGAAAGTTTTTATTTCAGCACATCCTTATCTTAACAGCTCAACTGTCATTGAAAAAGCCAAGTTCTAAAACTATTAAAAAAAAAGCAATAACCTTCAGGTTGGAGAGGGTTCATTGAATATTTTATAACTGCCACTGGCCATATGAATTGATAGCCACTATAACTAAATATCCAGTATATTTGATTTCCACAAAATGTGTAAGAAACTTACTGACTTGTGTGGTTATGGTATAATACTGACTGAAAGGGAAATTAATATTTTTCAAACCATTACCGATTGTAGTATTTTTCAGGTGATTGAAAACATGTATTACAAATTATTCATCATATACTGAAGGATTAAAAAATAATTTAATAGATCATTAGTTACTAGTTGAGTAAGTAAAACAGAAAAAAAGCCCTGGGTTTACTTCCATATTCTATTCTGTTCCCAATAATTTTTGTGCACAGGATTCAAGGTCAGTCATTATTTTATCTGATATATATTATATTCTTTGTGAAGAGAATATCTTGTTAATGTGAATTTGTCTTCTCCTTTTTCATTGATTTCATTAAGCATTGTCTTAATTCCTCAATTAACTATATTTGTTTTCAAATTTGCATGTATTTCTTACCATATATTTAAGTAAAAACACATGAATGCACTTCAGTTTAAGACAAAGTTTAATCTCTTAGTTACTGGTTCCTATTTATTACAACTTCAATGAAGAGAGATAGGTTAAATAGTCATAGAACTGACTGATACTCAACTTTTCATCTTTGGGGAAATATGTGGTACCTCGGGAAAAGAGATATTAGGAGAGAATTTGAGTATTTTCTGTCCTGGGGGATAAATACAATTTTCTATCTGAGTTCCCCAAATAATGCATATATTTTTTTAGACTATAAATATTTTAATCTGTTTTAGTTTGGTTCTGAGGGTAAAATGACTACATTTGGTCACCTTTGAAAACATAAAGTAGTTGAAGGTTGTATTATACTTCAAAATACGCTATAGTTTTAATTTTTGAATATTGTTTGTCTGAATAGTTTAGTATAGAATAATTTTACATAGCACTTGCATCATTTCTTCAAAATTTCCAAATGGTACTACTGGTAATCTACATTTTATTTTTATGGAGCGGTACTTGGATTCAAAACCAAGATTCCTATTTGTTTGTTTGTTTGTTTGTTTGTTTGTGAAAAGCTGTCTTTTTCAATGTTAGAATGGAAGCTAAAATAATTATAATTATTTCTTTTAAGAGGATTAAATATAAGTCTGGGTTATACTCCCTGAATACTTATTTCCACAGGCAACATTTGTGAGGTTTTTTTGTTTGTTTGTTTTTGTTTTGTTTTGTTTCTACAGCTGTAACAAATAGTGATGTGTTAGGGAGCATTTTGACAGGTTTGTCTTCATCAAATTTTTTCCGTGACTCTTTTTGTCACTTAAATAAATGTCTTCTCCTTAAATTTGTCACTGGAGAATTGGCTCTGGATTGACATATAAGGATCAGAAAAGTTAGTATATCTTCATGATGAAAAAAAAAAAAGTAGAATAAACTGGACATTTGATTTCTCCTACATACAACAAAACATCCTTTGTTTCTAAGTATCTGTGCCCTAGAGAAATGAGATTATCAGAGGAAAATACCAAAATCTAGCCATTAATAACCTGTCTCAGGTTATTACACTGTAGACTGGAACAAAATTCAGTTGTATCCAAGTGCCTCATTTTACCTAAAGGTGAAACTCCAATAAACACTGGTTGATTCTACAATTGAGTGTCATGTGTTCACTGAAAGTTGAAAGGATAGGCAGAGCAATTTGCCTGTCTTCTTTTACCAAATATATTATTATATCTTTAGTGTCAGGGAAGTGATAGTGAACCCCAAAACACCAGACAGGAGCTTATCTCATGCAGTCACACCAAGACCTTTATTTTACCTAGGTTGGGCCCCTCAGTGGCCAACACACAGGATGGTTTTGGTGGAGAGATGAGCCTGAGCATCTCTTGAGGTAAAGTTTTGAGGCATGTGTGTGTGCGTGTTAATAGCCTGGCAAGCTTAAAATTGGAGAGCTACCCTGGCTTTTAGCAAAATTATCTGGTGCTGGGAGTAAAACCATAAAGTTAACTTTTGCTTCTCTCTGCTTTGGTGATTGCTAGGCAGGGGGTGGGCTTCTTGGTGATTAACGTGGAAATGCTGTATTTATTGGGGTTAGCCTAA
Source organism: Mus pahari (assembly GCF_900095145.1). Lineage (NCBI taxonomy): Eukaryota > Metazoa > Chordata > Mammalia > Rodentia > Muridae > Mus > Mus pahari. The sequence goes on along the minus strand of NC_034613.1, from coordinate 105,081,169 downwards.
AAACTGAATCTAAGCCCTGGTTTTCTTGGAAGATAATGTTAGATCATGGCCTGCTAGTTTAGCTGAGTTCAAGATCTCTAAAATGGAGTCTGAACTCAAAAGATTGGGTCTCTCATACCCACCTTTCAATTGAAAGTTCAAGGTATATTTAAAGCGAAAGTCATATTTTGAAAAGAATCGATAATCAGATACCAAATTTGATAGGATAGGGACTTTAATTTAGACTGAAAAAAACACTGTATAAATATGCCAGTTTTATTAATGAAAATGTAAATAAGAAATCAAATATATTGCTAATGTATGCAGACTTATCAAAACATCAGAAAAAAGAAAAACATATAGGAAATAGGAATATAATATAGAATGATTTGAAAAGATTCAGTAATTATGTGGATATGGGTAAGGCAAGAAGTTTTTGTTAAGAATATCAAAACAACCCTGAGATTCCATCTCACACCAGTCAGAATGGCCAAGATTAAAGATTCAGGTGACAGCAGATGCTGGCGAGGTGGAGAAATAGGAACACTCCTCCATTGCTGGTGGGATTGCAAGCTTGTTCAACCACTCTGGAAATCAGTCTGGCGGTTCCTCAGAAAATTAGACATAGTACTACCGGAGGATCCAGCTATACCTCTTCTGGGCATATACCCAGAAGATCTTCCAACTGGTAATAAGGACACATGCTCCACTATGTTCATAGCAGCCTTATTTATAATAGCCAGAAGCTGGAAAGAACCCAGATGTCCCTCAATAGAGGAATGGATACAGAAACTGTGGTACATTTACACAATGGAGTACTACTCAGCCATTAAAAACAATGAATTTATGAAATTCTTGGGCAAATGGATGTATTTGGAGGATATCATCCTTAGTGAGGTAACCCAATCACAAAAGAAGTCACTAGATATGTACTCACTGATAAGCGGATATTAGCCCAGAAACTTGGAATATCCAAGACACATTATGGAAAACAGAAGAAAATCAAGAAGGATGAGCATTTGTGGATACTTCATTCCTCCTTCGAATAAGGAACATAACTCTCATGAAAGGTTATAGGTACAGAGACAAAATTTAGAGCTAAGATGAAAGGATGGACTATCCAGAGAGTACCCCATTCGGGAGTCCATCCCATCATCAGCCACCAAACCTAGATACTAATGCTCATGCCAGCAAGATACTGCTGAAGGGACCCTGATATTGCGGCCTCTTGTGAGGCTATGCCAGTGCCTGGTAAACACCGAAATGGATGCTCACAGCCAGCTACTGGATGGAACACAGGGTCCCCAATGGAGGAACTAGAGAAAATACCCAAGTACCTGAAGGGGGCTGCAACCCTGTAGGTGGAACAACAACAGGAACTAACCAGTACCCCCGGGTTTGTGTTTCTAGCTGCATATGTAGCAGAAGATGACCTAATCGGCCATCAGTGGGAATAGAGGCTCCTTGGTCTTCCAAACTCNATATGACCTAGCACAAGGCAAGGCCTGGGCCAANTAGTGGGAGTGGGTGGGTAGGGGAACAGAGGTGGGGTGAGGGGTATGGGAAACTTTCGGGATAGCATTTGAAATGTAAATAAAGAAAATAATAATAATAATAATAAAAGAATATTGCAGCAAACACTTCCACATTGCAATTAATCAAAAGCATATGGAATTATTTTATCAGTTGCAATTATTATAAGACAATCACGCTTATTATATTAGATGACAAAAAGAAAATAAAGGGCTGGGCAATGGTGGTACATGCCTTCAATCCCAGCACTTGGGAGGCAGAAGCAGGTGGATTTCTGAGTTCAAAGCCAGCCTGGTCTACAGAGTGAGTTCCAGTACATCCGGGTCTATACAGAGAAACCTTGTCTCAAAAAAAAAACAAACAAACAGACAAACAAATAAAAAAAAGATAAAGAAAAAACAATGTGGGACTATTTAACGATGTGCAGATTGAGAATTTTCTGAAACAAATATCAACTATAAGAAAGATCACATTAATTAGTTATCCGTCACCTAGTAGGGAATTCTGAAAACATATACATACAAGTAGCAGTATATGGAATGATCCAGTTATATTTATATATAGGGAAACACACACACATACCCATATACCTATATACCACAATGACCACCACCACCAACAAAAACAGTTAATGAAAAAAGAAGCTATGATTTTGCAAGAGATCATGGAGGAGTATATAGAAAGCTTAGAAGGGAGGATATCAAGAGGGAAATGATGTTATTATACTATAATCTTAAAATATGAAAATAGAAATAAATAAATTGTTTTCTTCCTTTTCTCCCTCAAACACTTCTATCACATGAAAGATGAGTGGAAAAATAATATGAGCCAGATGATGGGAAAGTTTACTGTGAGTTTAACTCTCCTAGAAATGTCAGAAAAAACACCCATAAGGCCTTATCAACAGTTACCTAAGCAAGGCAAAGCCAATACATGTGTGAACAAGGGAGGACAAAATCTCATGGGGCAACAATCCTAGACAAAGAACTTCAGGTACCATGAAATACTGAGACTATGAGAACTAGCATTCATGAGGAAAGAGAATACTAGTTGGTTATCCAATAATGAAGGATTACCATTGGGAGAAAAACAAAAAAAATTAGACTATTGTATAGATTCAGTGAGATAGATTTATGTATGAAGGAATATACATACATGCAACAGGAATTAAATTAAATATGATGCAATGAATTTTAAAGAGATATGCATATATGGGAGGATTTGCCAGTAGGAAAGGAAGGAGGGAATTATGTCATTACATTACAATCAAAAATCATTTTTAAAGATTATAGGTCTAGAAAACAAACTAAAAAGTATAAAGAAATGCCTTACATGTATTACATGCCATGCTCAAAGTAAAAACAATCAAAGTTAAAGAAAACAATATAACAAAAATTGATAGAAAGGGGGAGAAAGAACTTTGAAAAAATGTTAGAGGCAAAGACACTGTATTTATACAAAAGCAAAGATGACAATGAAATTAATTCTTATAAATGATGTAAGTCTGAAGAGTATACAGAGAAACAATGATAAGGGCAAAATGTCAGTCTAGAATTATAAGCACTATGAATTTACCCTTTAAACATGAGTAGAATTGACACTTTCTGACATGTTCTCAGATAAACAAGAATAAACTTTCTCTTTCTTTTTCTTTTCTTTTCTTTTCTTTCTTTCTTTTTTTTTTGACAGCGGATCTATATTTTTTAATCATTCATTGAGATAATCTATTCTTTTATAAAATTTTGGCTGGGGTAATTTTGGTAGTTTAAGGAGAATGATCCCATAGGCTCATATATTTGAATTTTTGTTCTCCAGTTAGCTGAACTGTAAGGAAAGGATTAATATTTATGGCCTTGATGCAGAACTTGTGACATTGTTAGAAGTAGTATATTACTTGGAAACTATTTTTGAGGTGTTAAAAGCCAAACTCAGTTTCTCTTTTTCCATCTGTCAGGTCCCACCCATACTTCTAAAAGACTGGCCACATAACTTCAAGTCAGTACTAAATTAGTTTAACTGAATCCATGGACCTATCAGCTCTCCTTTCTCTAAGAAAATCAATCTAAACTTTAATGAAGAGATTGACCCTGTATACAATAAACATGTTTACTACAAAGCTACAAGCTATCAACTTCATTATTATTATATAAGGTAAACAATCTAACTAGAAAATTAAGACCCACCCCAGGCCACACAAACTACTTACAACCGCAAGCTCTCCAGGAAAATGGACTTTAGTTTCTAGACCTCTCTCTGCAATATGAGAGTCCTATGTATTTTACAGTATATTTGTTTTTCTTTATTTGTAATAACCTTTGTTACTTGTTTCCAACTTCTGTTCCTGAAACTTTTTTTGCTGATTTCTAATTCTTTAATGGGTAAATAAAAAATAACATAACTGATTCTACTAAATAAGATACAAGTCTTTAATGCCTCTGTCATAATTTACAGAATATGCAACATCAATCATGGTGATTATTTTCTCCGTTTTATATCAACTGGTAGTGTATGCTTATCTGTTACAATAATGATACCACTATCTTGCTAGATATTGATAGTGAAGGGCATTATTCATATAGGGATGAATAAATGGAAATCTGTACATAAGATTCAAAAGCTTTTCCATTATAGGTAAAATTAATTTCAAGGATTGTCAAAGAAAAATGTGGCAATCTTCCTTTTTCTTCCTTCTTTTTTTTTTCTTTATTTCCTTCCTTTCATATTTCTTTGTTTTTTTCATTTTAATTTCTTTAAACAATTGTATGTGCATGTATATATGAGTGTGTAATGTCCATGTAAGTAAAGTCCTCATAGAAGACAGAAGGCATTGGATGACCTTGGAGCTGGAGTTACAGGGCATTGTAAAACACTTGATGTGGCTCTCAGAAATCAAACCTGTTTTTTTTTTTGTTGTTGTTTTTTTTTTTTTTTGCAATAGCAGTTCATGCATGTTCTTAACCACTGAAATATCTCTTTAGGTTGATATCCCTGCATTAAAAGGATTTTGAATATCAGAAGCTAGTAGTCTATTTTGGCAACAACACCTCTAGGCTGTCATGGTTCAAGAAAAGATAAAAGAAATGTTATTGAATGATGAGATGTGTACACATATAACAAATTAAGATTTTTGTGTTAATGCAATAATGAAAAAAGAAGCTGGTTATATCACCATTTAAAAATATCACTTGATTATTATAAGCACATTGTGGGGAAAGTTCTACTATAGAAAGTGAAATAAACTTATTACTTTAAGAAGAAAATGTTTCTGCTAGGTCCTTGCTGGTGTGGCAGACCACAAGTTGGTCTGCTCCCATGAAGACTCCATATCCTGATCCATCTTAGAGGACCCACTGCATTCAGAGCAGTTGGACCCACTACACTCAGAGCAGTTGAGCAGTTGAGAACCCTCTGCACTCAGAGCAGGCGAGGATCCTCTACTCTCAGTGCAGTTGAGGATCAGCTGCACTTGTCCCTGAATTACTGTTACTAGAGATATTTCAGTGTTGTACCAACATTTTGCCTTTGTGTTCCCCTCCAGAGGCTACCATCTTCCCCCACACACCCCAGCATGATATGCATAGCTAGTTCCTGTGCTGCATACTCCTGCCCAGGGCTCCCTTCCCCTCCCCTAGCATTAGAAAGGCACAACCCATAAAATTCCCTTTAAAGATGATGTCCCATCTCTGTGTCTACAAAAAAACAACACTCCTGCTTCGAAGAAGCAAAACTCTACTGCCTGTCCTTGAGACCTTAGAGAAATAACAAGCTCAAGGAAGACCATGGGAAAAAAAAGTAAACAGAGGTAAGATCATAGACAGGTACAATTGGCCATAAAATTAGTCCTTGAACAGACACCCATTAACCCTCCTCCCACTTCATTACTATTCCACCCTCTGCTCCCCATTTCTATGAACATTCACACTATTCCTAAATATACTGTATATAAACCCAATGTTTTCTGGACTCAGGGTTGCCTGCTGGCATTCATGCAGTTAGTGCTAGATGGGCAACCTGAGTTTGAACTTGAAACTATAAATAAACTTTTTTGTGAGTTGCAGCTGACTTCTCAATTTTTGGACTCCTCTGGGTTTCCTATGGACTCAGGGCAAAACAAGGGTAGTTGAACAACAGATTGACTGCTCCACAGAAGACCCAAATGTCTCAAGGCCTCCCAGGAGATCTACTGCAGCCAGGGCAACAGATCAGCAGCTTTTCTACCCCTAAGAAGAGCCCTGAGTTGGAAGGCCAAACATGTGGTCTGATACAGCCAGGGCCACAGGCCTACCAGGAGACCTGAAGCAACCCAGGGAAAAAAGAGGCCGTATTGTCATCCAGACCAACAAACACCAAGGATATCCAGATGCTGAAAGGTAAGCAGAAGACCATAGGCAACAGAAGCCAAAATATGTGGGCATCACCAGAACCCAGTTCTCAAACCACAAGCCATGAATAGACCAACACACCCGAAAATAAGAAATCTGTCCTAAAATGCTATCTTATGAAGATAATAGAGTCCGTTAAGGAGGATATCAATAACTCACTGAAAGAAATACAGGGAAACACAGGGAAGCAGGTGAAAGAATTGAATAAAGTGATCCAAGACCTAAATGTGGAAGTAGAAACAGTTCTAGAAAACACAAATGGAGGCAAACCTGGAAATGGAAAACCTAGGAAAGAGGTCAGGAATTACAGATGTGTGTATTACCAACAGAATGTGAGAGATAAAATAATGAATCTCATGTGTAGAAGATATAGTAGAAGAGATTAACACAACTGCTAAAGAAAATTCAAATAAAACAAAAAACAAAAAACAAAAAACAAAACAAACAAAAAAAAAAAAAAACAAAAAAATACCTCCTAACCTCCTAACACAAAGCCAGGAATTTCAGGACACACTGAAAAGACCAAATCTAAGAGTAATCAGAACAGAGGAGAATGAAGATTCCCAGGTCAAAGGACCTGAAAAAGCCCTAAACAAAATCACAGAAGAAAACTTCTGCAACCTAAAGAAAGAGATGGCCATAAAGGTACAAGAAGCCTATAGAATACCTAATAAATGGGATCAGAAAAGAAAATCTTCTCATCATATAATTACCAAAACACTAAATACACAGAGAAAAGAAAAAAAAAATGTTAAAAGCTCCAAGGGAAAAAGGCCAAGTAACATACAAAAGTAGAAGTTAGACCTATCAAAATTAAACTAGACTTCTCAAAAGACTATGAAAACCAGAAGAGACTGGTCAGAGGTTATGCAGACACTAAGAGAACACACATGCCAGCCCAGCCTATTATACCCAGCTTAACTTTCAACCAACATAGATGGAGAAACCAAAATATTCCAGGAGAAAACCAAATTCGAACAGTATCTACCAACCCAGCCCTACAGAAGATCCTGGAAGGAAAACTTCAACACAAGGAAGATACCTGCACCAAAGAAAGGACAAGGTATTAAGCATCTCACAACAAAGTCAAAAGCAGAGAGCCACAGCACATAAAGCCATCTATAAAAACAAACATCAGGAACCAACAGTCATCTTTCTTTAATATCATCCCTCAACATTGATGAACTAAACTCACCTAAAAAACAAAACAAACAAACAAACAAACAAACAAAAAAAAAACCACATAAGCTAACAGACTGGATACGCTAACAAGATCCAGCATTTTGCTGCATACAAGAAACACAACTCAATAACAACAACGACAGGTACTATCTCAGAGGGAAAAGATGGGAAAAGTTATTCTAAGCAAATGGTCCCAGGAAATAAGCAGTTGTCATCCTAATATCAAATAAAATAGACTTGAAACCAAAAGTTACCAAGCATGATGAAAGACACTTCACATCCATCAAGGGGAAAATCCACCAAGAGAAAGTCTCAATTCTGAACATCTATGCACCAAATGCAAGAGCACCTAAATCCATAAAAAACTTTACTAAAACTCAAAGAACACATTGAAACCCACACAATAATAGTGGGAAATATCAACACTCCACACTCACCAATGGACAGGTCATTGAAACTGAAACTAAACAAAGACACAATGAAACTAAGAGAGGATATGAACAAATGGATTTAATATCTAATATTAATATCTTAATATTTAATAATGGATAATTTAATAATTAATATTTAATAATGGATGTCTACAGAACATTTCACTCTAAAAGAAAAGAATACACCTTCTGCTCAGCACCTCATGTTACCTTCTCCAAAATCAACCATATAATTTGTCACAAAACAACTCTAAACAGATGCAAGAGGACTGAACTAATACCATGCATCCTATCAGATCACCATGGCCTAAGGCTGGCCTTCAATAATAGCAAAAAACTACAGAAAGCCTACATACACGTGGAAAGTGAACAATTCTCTATTCAGTGACACCTTGGACAGGAAAGAAATAAAGAAGGAAAGTAAAGACTTCCTAGAATTTAGTGAAAATGTTAACACATTATATCCAAACTTATGTGACACAATGAAAGCTGTGCTAAAAGGAAAGTTTATATTGCTTAGTGCCCTGGTAAAGAAACTGGGGATATCTTACACTAACAATTTAACAGTTCACCTGAGAGCTCTAGAATAAAAAGAAGCAAACTCACACAAGAGAAGTGGAAGGCAGGAAATAATCAAACTCAGCACTGAAATCAACTAAATAGAAATAAAGAAAGCAATAAAATGAATCAGCAAAACAAAAGCTGGTTCTTTGAGAGAATCAACAGGATAGATAAACCCCTACCAAAACTAAGTAAAGGGCCCAGAGGCGGTATCCAAATTAATGAAATCAGAAATGAAAAGGGATAAATAACAGAAACAGAGGAGATACAAAAAAAATCTTATCCTACCATAAAAGCCCATACTCAACAAAATTGGAAAATCTAGATGAAATGGATGGTTTTCTAGACAAATGCCACATACCAAAGTTAAACCAAGAGCCGATTAACTATCTAAACAGACCCATAAATTACAAGGAACTAGAAAAAGTTATTAAAAACCTCCCCACTAAAATAAGCCCAGAATTCTTCCAGACCTTAAAAGAAGACCTGATACCAATTCTCCTCAATCTATTCCATGCAATAGAAACAAAAGAAACACAACCTAACTTGTTCTATGAAGCCACAATTAGTCTGATAGTTAAAGTACACAAGAACCCAACCAGAAAAGAGATCTTCTGACCAATCTTGATTATGAATATTAATGCAAATTACTCAATAAAATTCTTGCAAACCGTATGCAAGAACACATCAAAACCATTATTCACCACAATCAAGTCACATTCATACAAAGGATGCAAGGGTGATTTAATATATGAAAATCCATTAACATAATCCACTCTATAAAGAAACTCAAAGGAAAAAGAAAATGATCATCTCCTTAGATGCAGAAAAAACATTTGACGAAATACAACATCCCTTCATGTGAAAAGTATTGAAGAGATCAGGAATTCGAGGCCCATACCTAAACATAATAAAAGTAATTTACTGAAAACCAACAGTAAATATCAAATTAAATGAAGACATACTTAAAACAATCCCACTGAAATCGGGGACAAGACAAGGATGGCCATTTTTGCCATATCTATAGTTTTACCTATAACAATAAGACAGAGAGAGAGAGAGAGAGAGAGAGAGAGAGAGAGAGAGAGAGAGAGAGAGAGAGAGATCAAGGGAACACAAATTGGTAAAGAATAAATAAATGTGTCAGTATTTGCAGATGATATGATAGTATACATAAGTGACTACAAAAATTCTACAAGAGGACTTCTCCAGCTGATAAACACCTTCAGCAAAGTAGCTGGATATAAAATTAACTAAAAAAAAAAAAATCAGTACCCTTCCTTTATACAAAGGATAAACAGGCTGAGAAAGAAATTAGGTAAAGAACTCCTTTCACAATAGCCAATAATAATATAAAATATCTTGGGGTAACTCTAACCAAACAAGTGAATGAGCTGTATGACAATAACTTCAAGTCTCTCAGGAAAGAAACTGAAGAAGATCTCAGAAAATGGAGAGATTTCCCATACTCATGGATTGGCAGGAATAACATAGTCAAAATGGCCNTCCTGCCAAAAGCAATCTACAGATTCAAAGCCATCCCCATTAAGATTCCAACTCAATTCTTCACTGAGTTAGAAAGGGCAATTTGCAAATTCATCTGGAATAATAAAAAAACCTAGGATAGCAAAAAGTATCCTCAACAATAAAAAACCTCTGGTGGAATCACCATGCCCGACCTTAAGCTGTACTGCAGAGCAATTGTGATTAAAAACTGCATGACAGACAGGCAGATCAATGGAATAGAATTGAAGACCCAGAAATGAAACCACAAACCTATCGTCACTTGATCTTTGACAAGGAAACTAAAACCATACAGTGGAAAAATGACAGTATTTTCAACAAATGGTGCTGGAACAACTGGAGGNTATCATGTAGAAGAATGAGAATTGATCCCTTCTTATCTCCCTGTACAAACTCAAGTCTAAGTGGATCAAAGAACTCCACGTAAAACCAGAGACACTGAAATTTATAGAGGAGAAAGTGGGGAAAAGCCTCGAAAATATGGGCACAGGGAAAAATTCCTAAACAGAACTGTAAGGAAACAGATACTGTCAATAACACAAAGAGGCAACCAACAGATTGGGAAAGACTTTTTACCAGTCCTAAATCTGATAGGGGACTAATATCCAATATATACAAAGAGCTCAAGAAGATGAACTCCAAAAATTTAAATAACCCCATTAAAAAATGGGGTACAGAGCTAAACAAAGAATTCTCATCTGAGGAGTACCAAAGGGCTATGAAGCACTTGAAAAAATGTTCAACATACTTAATCATCAGGGAAATACAAATCAAAACAACCCTGAGACTTCACCTCAGATCAGTCAGAATGGCTAAGATCAAAAATTCAGGGGACAGCAGATGCTGGTGAGGATGTGGACAAAGAAGAACACTCCTCCATTGCTGGTGGGATTGCAAGCTTGTACAACCACTCTGGAAATCAGTCTGACAGTTCCTCAGAAAACTGGACATAGTACTACTGGAAGATCCTGCAATAACTCTTCTCGGTATATACCCAGAAGATGTTCCAACTGGTAATAAGGACATATTCTCCACTATGTTCATAGC
>NC_034613.1:105068961-105070166 GCF_900095145.1 Mus pahari | reverse complement strand
AAGGATGGACCATCCAGAGACTGCCCCACCCGGGGGTCCATCCCATAATCAGCCACCAAACGCATACACTGTTGCATATGCCAGCAAGATCTTGCTGATAGGACCCTGATACAGCTATCTCTGTGAGGCTATGCCAATGCCTGTCAAATATAGAAGTGGATGCCCACAGTCATTTATAGGATAGAACACAGAGACCCCAATGGAGAAGCTAGAGAAATTACCCAAGGAATTGAAAGGCGTCTGCAACACTATAGGTGAAACAACAATATGAACTAATCAGTACCCCCAGAGCTCATGTCTCTAGCTGCATATATAGTAGAAGATGGCCTATTCAGCCATCATTGGGAAGAGATGCCCCTTGGTCTTGCATACTTTAAATGCCCCATACAGGGGAACTCCAGGGCCAAGAAGTGGGAGTGGGTGGGCAGGGGAGCAGGGTCGGGGGAGGGTATAGGGAACATTCGGGATAGCATTGGAAATGTAAATGAACAAATATCTAATAAAATAAGTTAAAAAAAAAGACTTTGTAGAGTTTGACGAAAATGAAGCCACAAAATATCCAAACTTATGTGGCACAATGAAAGCATAGTTCTGAGTGCCTCCAAAAAGAAATTGAGAGATCATACACTAGCAGTTTGATAGCACATCTGAAATCTCTAGAACAAAAGGAAGCAAATCCATCCAAGAGGAGTATAAAGCAGGAAATAATCAAACTCTGGGCTGAAATCAACCAAGAGGAAATAAAAAGAACTATATAAAGAATCAACCAAAGTAGGAACTGGTTCTTTGAGAAAATCACCAAGATAGATTAAACCCTTAGGCAGGCTAAGCAGAGGGCACAGAGACATTATCCTAACTAACAAAATCAAAAATGAAAAGGGAGACATAATAACAGAAACCGAGGCAGTCTAAAAATATCATCAGATCCTACTACAAAGCCTATACTAAAGAAAACTGGAAAATCTGGATGAAATGGATAATTTTCTAGGTATATCATCAGGTACCGAAATTAAATCAGGATCAAATAATCAATCTAAATAGTCCTATAACTCTTAAAGGAATAGAAACAGTCATTAATAGTCTCCCAACCAAATAAAAGTCCTGAACCAAGCCGGGCGTGGTGGCGCACGCCTTTAATCCCAGCACTCGGGAGGCAGAGGCAGGCGGATTTCTGAGTTCGAGGCCAGCCTGGTCTACAAAGTGAG
>NC_034613.1:105054331-105067741 GCF_900095145.1 Mus pahari | reverse complement strand
GAGGCTCCTTGGTCTTCCAAACTCTATATGACCTAGCACAAGGCAAGGCCTGGGCCAAGTAGTGGGAGTGGGTGGGTAGGGGAACAGAGGTGGGGTGAGGGGTATGGGAAACTTTCGGGATAGCATTTGAAATGTAAATAAAGAAAATAATAATAATTAAAAAAAAACTGCATGGTATTGGTACAGTGGCAGGCAGGTAGATCGATGGAATAGAATTTAATACCCAGAAATGAGCCCACAAAACTATGGTCACTTGATCTTTGACAAAGGAGCTAAAAATCATCCTTCCAATGGAAACAAGACAGAATTTTCAAGAAATGGTACTGGTTCAACTGGTGGCTCTCATGTTGAAGAATGGAAAATAATCCATTCTTATCTCCTTATACAAAGCTCAAGTCCAAGTAGAGCAAGGACCTCTGCATAAAACCAGATATGATGAATCTAACAGAAGAGAAAGTGGAGAAGATCCTAGAACACAATGGCACATGGGAAAATTTCCTTTATAGAATACCAATGCTACATTCTATAAGATCAAGAATGAGGACCTCATAAATTTGCAAATCTTCTGTAAGGCAAAGGAAGCTGTCAATAGGACAAAACAGCAACCCACAAATTGGGGAGAGATCATTACCAACCTACATCCAATAGACAACTAATATCTAACATATACAACTAACTGAAGAAGTAAGACTCCAGAGAGCCAAATTAACATATTTAAAGATGAGATACAGAGCTAAAAAGAGAATTCTCAAATGAAGAATCTTCAATGGCTTTGAATAATTTAAGGAAATGATCAACATCTTTTGCTATCAGGTAAGTGCAAATCAAAAGGACACTAACATTCCACATCATACCAATCAAAATGGTTAAGATGAAAAACTCAAGTGACAGCAGATGCTGGAGAGGATATGGAGAAAGAGAACACTCTTCCTTTACTGGTGGCACACAAACTGGTAAAATCACTTTGGAAATCAGTCTGGTGGTTCCTTAGAAATTTGGTAAAATTCTACCTGAAGACTCATGTTGGGCAGTGGGCTGCCCACATTTAGCATGGTCTCCAGTCTGGATACTGCAGGAAGGTGAGCCCCTCACACATCTGGAAACAATTAATCTGTCTTTTCCTCCTGTACTTTTGGTCAGCACCATCCTGTGGATTTAGACAAACTAAAAGGACAACTGAAGTCTCCTGTTCAGAGTTACTCTCTGGTGTTGGCTGAAGGTCCCTCTTGCCTGTCTAAATTCTGACAGCCAGCAATGGGCATTGGCAAAGATGTGGCTACCAGCTCTTAAATCTGTCGGAAGGCTTAGCATTTTGGACCTCTGTGGAATCCCCATAAGTCAAATAGGCCAAGGGAACAAGGCCACTGGACAAGTGCTTCTCCTCTTTTCTATCATAAAAAAATCACCCCAGGCCAGGGAAATATGTGTCCTACTAAAACACGGAGGAATTAAGATAGCCAAGAAAAAGAAAATAAAACCAACAACAACAACAAAAAAACAAGCCTCCTTGTTTTGGGAAGAAGTCCTTCAGATAGCGCCATGCATGGGCAATGATAATATTTATAGCCCAGACTCATGGATCAGAGTAGTTTCTCTCATCAAAAATAAAGATACCCAAGAAGGAAAAATACCCTCCCCTGATTCTTTGTCAATCTTTGCCAAATTAGGCATTGCATAGGGCCATCTAAAATAGGGCATACTGATAGCAACACAGCTCCTGAGGCCCCTCAGTCAAATGAACACAAAGATCAAGGTCCTGAAAACCAATCCATTTCAGATCTCACAGCCCTTACCCAATTAATAAGAGAAATAAAATCCCTCTACCCACCCCAGCTTTCTTGTGCCTCAGAGGAAACATTAAATAAACCATCTGCTCCTCCTGCCCCTCCCTCTCCCAACAACTAGGCTCCATTTAAAAAACAAAAAACAAAAAACAAAAATAAAACAAAAAACAAAAGAAAAAAACAAAGAAGCTAACATCTCACTTCACCCCATCCAACCAGAGAGAGGTATCTCTCCTCCCCCTTCTCCAAGCTATAAAAGCGAAATACCTTTAAAACTCACAGATGAAGCCCCACCTAACTCCATAGCCCCTTACTCCCAACCATCTACCACCCAACAACTTTGTAATATTCGAGACTCTCTTGAAAAAACTAACTCCACCTCCCATGAGTCTGATACAAAACTAAAAACCCAAACCGCTCAGGCATTCCCAGTTAATATCAACCCCAGATGAAATAAACCCCTTAATTGGTACCCACTCCAAGCCTCAGACTTAGAACTCAAGCAAGCAGTAAAGGAAGATGGCATACACGCACCCTGGACAAAATCTCTCCTACAGAGCCATACTGCCAACTTAAATATCCCCCAAGATTAGAGAGATATTTGTCATTCTGTCCTTCCCCGACCAATGTTTTTGGAATGGGAAGCCTTATTTTGAGATGAATGCAGTCAACAAGTCAGGCAAAACCATAGCAAAGGAGATACTCCATGGGGCTTTAATGAACTCTGGCCAGGAAGACTTTTCTACTGGAGCACAACATGGATGTCCTTCCAGGAGATTTTTTTGTCCTTCTGGGTGTGGTGTTCCCTCTGCCTCCTCCCATTGCTGACCTGCACATCTCCCATGAGCTTGTTCCTGACTCCAAATCAGCCTTTACCCATGGTAATATTATCCAACAGGAAAATCAGTATCAGAAGGAGCTTCGAGCTACCCTCTCCTGGCTACAATACATCCAATATGCAGCTGACCTCCTTCCCTTAACAACCCACCCTATCTGTGCTTCTCTCTCCTGACAATTATTAGCAGCTATTCCCATTAACATTTCCCTTCACGACCTGTATGGAACCCTATCCATGAGAAAAGCACAGGAAATTCCTCTCTTTGACCTACCCCTCCCCTTTTGCCTTGTAAGAACCTTCTCAAAACCCATGTTATATGTGTCTATGACATCATCATCACCAAGTCTGTATGTGTTAACCCTCCTGCCCTCCTCTGGTGCAAAGGCACTACAGGTGCCTGTATTAAACCCCTGTTCAAGGCTCCTGCACCCCCAGGATAATTGTCTCCTAGGTTTATCTCTACGAACCTGAAGAACTCACCTTGGAGATGGGAGAAAGCAAAAAGAAGAGAGAGATCTTCATCTCTCTGCTCATTGGACTAGGCCTTGCTGTCTCACTGGGTGTAACAGGAACCACTGGAGTAGCCCTCATCCAAACACAACAGTTGAACAGTAACTTCCAAGACAAGCTTGACCAGGCAATGGCTTGCACTACAGACAGTCTTGAGTTTCTTCAATGCCAGATAACCTCCTTATCAGGAGTTGCTCTCAAAATTCGGAGAATCATGGACTTACTGACTGCTCAACAGGGAAGGACATGCGTTTTTCTGGGGAATAAATGTTGCTTTTATGTCAATGAATCTGGGCTAGTGGAACAAGATATACAAATGCTCAAAGAACTCCGGGGAACTTCCAGATATGTTCTACTCCCAACACCCCTACCTCTTGGTACTCTATCCCCTTGGTAGCCTGGGTTCTACCCCTCCTTGGCCCCATACTGACCATTGGTGTCTTGCTTCTCTTAGCACCCTTTCTCATTCAGTTTCTAAAGCAGCAGATGAGTAGCATTGCAAAAATCACTACCAATCAGGTATTGGTTCAGTATCAAACTGTTTCTGACATAGGAGACAGTGATTCTGGTGACACTTCTCCCTTATAAAAGGAAAAAGAGAGTTTGTGGGGCAGTGGGCTGCACACAGACAGCCAGATCTCCAGTTGAGAAAAGATCTGGAATCCCAGGGACCCAATGGGACTGAAGGTGTTCGATCATGTCTCCTGGACCCCTGGCTCCTGTCGAAGTTACCTCCTCCACAGCCCCCACAGGAGAGGTGTGTGTCTATCAATCACATAGGAGCAGCATCAAGCCTTCCCACATGCAAATAAGGTTTCTTCCAAGCTCTCAGTCCAAGCTAATGTGAGGTACCTGCTGTTGAAACCTGAATCTCCCTGAAACTGTATGTAGATCTTATCCAGGGAATTAAAGGTGTACAAGAACTACCCCATCATCTTTTGTTCCAAGATCTGTAACACTTGGGAAGAGATCTTCTCTCCGGAAGTGCCACCTGAGGTTCTGCTGCACTCCTCGGCCCAATCTGATCGGACTCAGTGCAGAGCTGCTCAGAGTTATTGAGTGACCTGGAATGCACAGCAGATACTTTATCTCCCTGCCTGCACTCACTTCCTTTTGCCTGAACCCTCACACCAGGCCTGGTCAGAGATCTCTGTGGAAACCCTCTGGTACCCAGGCCCACAGATTCAGCTATTCCACAACTGGGCAGGTACAATAACAGGAGCAAATGAGAAAAAAATAGATGGAAATAAAAAAAAAAAACCACAACCATATACAGTAAGTGGATCAAATGACAAATCACAATGAGAAGTATACAACATTGTGAGATGGATAAAAAATAAGAGGTTCATTGCAAAATTTATGAAATGTAATTAAAGCAGGGCAAACTGAGAATATGTATACCTGAAAATGCCTATATTCAAAATGAATAAAGAGCCAAATAAAAGTAAACATGCCACTTTAGGAGCATGGAAAAGGAGAAAAATATGTATAAATCAAGCAGCTAGAAAGTAATAATGTGGGATTGACTAACAATAAAGTAAAGACAGAACATCAAAACAATAAAGAAATCACAAAATGGCAAAATTTGATTTAAAGATCAAAATCTTGAAATTGTAGTATGAAAGAGTATCAAAAATACAGTTAACTTACACCATCAGGGGAGGATAATACCAGTAAATTTCAGAAATCTATAATATTTCATTAAGTGATATACACAATTGTATCTTAAAATTTATAAGTCTAAAGAAAAATAACATTTGTAGAAAACTAAAACCTATCCAAATAATTAAAAATATAGAAACCCTTAGTATATGAATAGCATTTATTAAGGGTGTTCTAAATTCAAAAGTATAGTAAAAAAGCAGAGGCCCAGGCAAAATGTTTTAATATTGCCTTTTTACCAACAACTCACAAATGCTTCCAAAATCCAAGTAGGAAAGAAAGTGTATTGCATCATTATTTGATGTTAGACTTATGCTAAAAGTATCAAGAGAATAAATATATTATACAGCAATGCATATCCCAAATATGACTAAATAAATCATCATAATTTTATTTTTTGGATCTATGAGCACATTTGTTTGATTGTACATGTCCTCAAAATAATGACATCTTTCAAGAATTTGAGGGTGGGTTTTGGTTCTTTAATAACAATTAGTGTTGTATACCTTTCCAAGCTATTGCAAATTTAAAATCACACAGTCTTATAATGATATAGAGAAAATATTTGATTTAAGCAAACAAACAAACAAACAAAGCCCATGTCATGGAGAGATGGCTAAGTAGGTAATGGTATTTGTTTCTAAGTGGCAATATGACAACCTGTATAATCTATGAAGCCCACATGGTGGAAAGAGAAATGTTCTGTAAATTGTTCTGTGACATCCGTGTGTGTGTGTGTGTGTGTGTGTGTGTGTATGTGTGTGTGTGTGCATACATGAAAAATATATTCTGATACTTTTATGGAAAATAAACTCAAGATAGTGTAAAAGTAAATAAAATTCTAAAGTGTTAAAAAGTACAACTAAAAAAGAAACTACAGAGCTATAGGTGAAGTTCATCAGGTAGAATTTCTAGCTAGGTTGTATGATGTCCTTGTTTCTATCCCCAGTGAGTTTGAGAACACACTCATAAAGATGAGAACAGTTCTTTAAAGAAAAAAAAAGTGGGTGGATTTCTCAAGGAAAAGCATATAGAATATATTGTTATGGAGAGACTAAGGTAAAACTAGGACAAAGGTGTTAAATAGGGAAGGAGACAGAAAAGAAAGGCAAAGGAGGAATTATGACATATATCCCATTACCCACTCTTCTTTCCCAAATCTCCTCCTTCTCTCATATTACCCTAACATTTTTTATCACACACACACGCATGTATACACACACACACACACACACACACACACCACAATCCAGGACTATATACACAAATTATCAACCAAATAATACAGATAGCAGAAACCATGTGGCATCTGTATTTTACAATATTGACTGAGAGTCTTACAAATTTTGTGCTTTTATTTTAATAACTCAATCAAATGCTCCCTATACATTAAGCAGTTTATGGGTGCCTATACTGATTCCATTCCCAAGCTATTATGAAGATTGCTGCAGTAAATCTTAATGTGAAAATATCTTAAACATGTTCACTTATATGTTGTGTACTAATATAGCTAGATCATGTGGTATTTGTAGTTTTTAACTACGTTTTAGGTTTCGATGATTTTTAGCTTATTATTGTGGGGTGACATATGGTATGGTTACGGTGTATAGTCCCAAGGATACTTTTACAAAAATTTATCTACTTCCAACCTTATGTAGATTCCAGGGACCCAATTTATATTGTCAGGCTTTGCATCAAGTTCCTTTACCCAGTTTTCAATGTCATAATCTATGCATTTTGGAATTGTAAAGAGATAATCATATTGATTTTCATAGTATATGGGTCCACTATTTCTAACAGAAAACTATAATATGAACATATATTAACATTTTATCATTATAAAGTTCTATCTTTTATATATTAATTTAGCTGAAGAGCATTTGCATGGAATTCTATTTTATCTTTCTTGTTTATTATTTGCATGATAAATCATTCCAATAATATTATGATCAACCCAAATGTGCCTTGACTCCAAATTGGTGTATCATATCTACTTGCTTATTCTTTTGTCCACTAAGTGAAACTTTTCTGATAGAGGTCAATTCTATTTATATTAAATAAAGTGACTCATAAGACAAACTTGTAAAGTTTTTTATCTTGTAACATTTGTTTGTCCTTCTTTCCATTACTGTAGTTATATTTTGTATTAGATTAATATATTGTGCCTTTTTAAGTCTTTTCATCTGTACTATACATTTTAAATGTATTACATTTGTAATTGTCATGGGATGTTTATTTAAGGTATTTGTTCATATCAATCAATTTAATATTAACAAATAGTTTAAAAGTTAAATGTATGATTTAATTTAGCTTTACCTATTGATTCTATGTGCTATTATCACAAATTAAATATTTATGCATGTTTTACCTATTATTGGATATTTATAAGCAGTGAGGTTTTTTTTTTTCTGCAGTGCTATCTTAATTTAAATAGTAAAAATGTAGCTAAGGGAACATTTCTTTAGAGGTTCTTTAAATGTACTTATGAAATTATGTTTACTAGTTACTTTTGTTTATTTATTTCTAAATATCCATTATTTTTCACAAATTTACTCTGTAATATTTATTTTCTTCACAAGTATTTATGTGAGAATACATACATGCATAGCTGTTCACAGAGTCCAGAGTGGACATCAGTTAACTTTGGAACTATACTTACAGGCAGTAGTGATCTACCTGATATGGATTCTGGGAACCAAGTTCAGCTCTTCTTGGATGACAACAAGCCTAATTAAGCAGTCCCTAATATCTTTATCCCTGTATCCATTCATTTCTGAGTGAAGAACTGGCTTCAGTATTATATGTAAGGTACATAAAATGTTATTACTTGTCTTAGTGTTATATTGCTATAAAAAGTCTATGACCAGAGAAACTTTTATAAATGAAGGTGCAGTGGAATTTTACCCTAATTGATTAAAATACTAAATATAAGAATCCAATAACTGGGGCAGAAGGAGGTGGGACTTCCTGGTCAGAGAGAGGAAGAGGAGGGAATGGTTCTTTAGGACTGCACGAGCAAGGAGACATGATGTAGGCCAGAAGCTATTAGTTTAGGTGGCAGATCCAACAGGATGCCACTGGAAGATTTCTAATTTAGAATAGCTGGTGAAATTAGGATTCTAGGTTCTGTACCCAGCAATTGTGTTATCTGTTGATTCTAAACTAAGATTGCGTGGGGTTTTCTTCCTTGCAGCAATTCTACTGAGCTCTAGGTAAAGGTAACCACAGCAAGAACATGCCCCAGGTAGCTGCAATAAATTGTGGGTACTTAGGGGGTTTGACAGGAGCCAGCTGTGGGAAGGAGAAAGCCATTTGGGGACTGTGAAGAGGCTGAGCCAATTTTGGTGGGACAGGCCTTGGTAAAAAGGAAAACATGCAGTCTTAGCCCATGTGCCAGGCTGGAAACAAACTGAGACCACTGGCACAGTCCTAGCTGATGTTAGCATGTGTTGCTTTTTAATATTACATGCTACATGAAAGTACTCAATATCTGGGCTTTCTTGCAGTTTCAGAAGGTTAGTCTGTTATCATCAGGGCAAGGAAGCATGGAAGTACACATACACACACAAGGCGGGGGGGGGGAGAGAGAGAGAGAGAGAGAGAGAGAGAGAGAGAGAGAGAGAGAGAGAGAGAGAGAGGAGGGAGAGAGAGGGAGAGAGAGAAGGGAAGGAAGGAGGGAGGGAGGGCAGATAAGCAGACATAGTGAAGGCTTATGAAAACTCAATACCTCCTCCCTGCCCCCAGTACACAACTCCTTCAACAAAGGGCAAACCTCCCAATCCTTCCCAAGAGTCCAAAAACTGTAAGCCAAGGATGCAAGTATATGGTCCTTTGGGAGGCAATCATAACCAAATCACCACAATACAGTTCAATTTTAAACTAATATTATACAGGATTAAGGTATTCTTTACTTTTTTACCACAATTTTGAATATATCAATTCACTGTCTTCTGGTTGCCTTGGTACTTGAATAGAACTCAACTGTGTGTATAATTTAGGATTCCACTTATGACAAGATTTTTTAAAAATACTTTCAAGTTTCTCCTTGTCATTGTCTTTTACTTTCAACAATTTGACTACAATTTACCTAAAGGTGGATCTCCAAGAGTTCTTTTTACTTAAGTTCACTGATCTTGTATGTGTGCATTATGTTTTCCATCAAATAGATATTGGAAAGTTGGGCTATTCTACAAAATTTTAAGTTCTTTTTTTAGCCCTCATTTAATTTCATTTAAACATATGCTATTGAACTTATTTGGGTATCCATTTCATAAAAATAATAATTTTACTATATCAAATTTGCATCTATTTATACAATGTATTTGATCATATCCATCAATTTCTAACTCCCACTGTTGCTCCTTAGTGAATTCACATCATTTACCTCCCAATATTATGTTCTTTATGGGCACATCATCACTTACAATTGTTAAATTATTCCACTATGGTATAGAAAAATCACTGAAGGAGTAGAGAGCTTAGTAAAACTCAATCTCCAGAGACCATGTCCTTAATCATTATGAAATACCTGCCATTTTCTCTCATGAGTGAAGTAAAAAAAAAATCATGAAAATATATATCAGAAATAAAAGTGTCAAGATACCTTTGTTTGCTAATTTAAATTGATACTACAGTTTCTTCAGATTCAATATTAGTGTTACTGGACCATAGACTATCACTTCTCAAGCATAGAGACGTGGCAGAGAATATAACTACAGAGGCAAAAGTATTGGTAAGGTTGAGTGACCTCAGAACCCAGCAATCTCAGAAACTTGAGATTAGCAAGAGTTGAGCTGCTCCCTATCCATTTCTGTACCTGTCTGGAACACATAACCATGACACCCCACTGATAGGACCATAGAAATCAGTTATGTAATGAAAATACCTGGAGTCCTTCCACATGGAAATAGAGCCTTACTAGCATCCCAAACTGAACCAATAAGAAGCACCAAAACCTAAAATCCACCCAATTTCTCAAAATCCCTACCCACATGCAATAAATAAAGTACACAAGTTATTTCAGCAAGGATCCTCTGAGAGTGGCTGTTTTTACTGAAACGTAGCCCTTGGAGAAGTGTTCTCTCTCCTGAAGCTTTTATTGCTGGAACATGGAGTCCCCTGGCTGGTCAGGCTCATACAACGGCCTCCTCCACCACTGCTGGTGCTGTCACTGCTCCAGTGTAGCAGATAAGAGACTCAGCACCACAGATACCAGCCTTGCACAGGTCACTCAAACCTCTTTTACCCAATCCCCTGAGAACCTATTTGTCCTGATCCTGCTTTACATTTTAGGCAGACAAAGAATGACAGAAAAGTATACTTGAAAAACCTGGGACATGTTCAAGATAAAACTACAAGAAAAGAAAGTAACCCAAGGCTTCATTCCATTATTTCTTTTTTATTATTATTATTTTATTCATTTACACTTCAAATGTAGTCCCCATTCCCTGTGTCCCCTCCTCAAATCCCCCTCCCATCCATCCACCCCTTTGTCTCTAAAAGAATACTGACACACCCACCTACTCACTCCCATCTTACCCCTCTAGCATCCCCTTTCACTAGGGCAAAAACCCTCCACAAGACCAAGTGCTTCCCCTCCCACTGATGCCAGATAAGGCAGTCCTCTACAACATACATAGTGGTAGCCATGGACCCACTCATGTATATTCTTTGTTTGGTTATTAAGTTCCTGGGAGCTCCAAGGAGTCCGGTTAGTTGATATTGTTTTTCTTCGTATGGAATTGCTATCATTTTCAGCTCCTTCAGTCCTTCCCTGTCTCTTCCATTGGGGTCCTAGGGCTCAGGCCAATAATTGCCTGCATCTGTTTTAATCAGAAGCTGTGAGAACCTTTCAGAGAACAGCCCTATGAGACTCCTGTCTGCAAGCAGCTCTTGGCATCAGCAATAATGTCAGGGTTTGGTATCTGCGGATAGGATGATTCCCAAGCTGGGGCAGTCTCTGTACAGCCTTTTCTTCAGTCTCGGCTCTATTTTTGTCCCCGCATTTCCTTTAGACAGGAACAATTCTGGGTTTAATTTTTTGAGATGGGTGAGTGGCCACTTCCCTCAACTGACCATCATGCCTATCTACTGGATATGGTCACTGCAAGTTCTATCTCCCGTTTGTTGGGTATTTAGATGAAAGGCATACCCATTGGGTCCTGGGAGCTTCTCACATCCCTGGTGTCTGGGACTTTCTAGTGGATCCCCTCCTCCCAACCCCCACTGCTACATATTTCCATTTATTCTCCTGGCCCTCTGTATTTCTCTCCTGTCTCTTTCCATACCTGATCCTGTCCACCCTTTTTTACTTCCCTTTCTCCTCTCTCTCCCAGGTCCCTCCCTCCTTTTGCCTCCCATGATTATTTTGTTCCCCCTTCGAAGTAGGACTGAAGCATCCACACTTTGGCCTTACTTCTTGTTAAGCTTCAAATACTCTGAGTTGTATCATTGGTATTCTGAGCTTTTTGTCTAATATCTACTTATCAATGAGTACATACCATGAATGTTCTCTTCCATTCTTAAGACAAGATGAGAAAGGCCTTGAAACTCTGAGCTCATTATAAAAAATTGTGCACCAATTATTTTAGGAAGGAAGAGTGTGGTAGGAGTGTTTGATACTGAAAGTTCACACTTTTTTTCTTATTGTATCTTCCATATACATCTGGGAGGGTGACATGCATGTTAGACATTCAAATTGTAAGAAATATTAGTTCATATTGTTTTATATAATTATAAATTTTAACTTGGCATTTGGGTCCAAATGCATGATCTTACATATTTAATTACAATGCCATGTTAATGAGATTAGCAAAGTAGATTTCACTTTGGGTACTATGAATATACTGTTTATTTGTAAAGGACACATTTTTTCTTCTAAAATATATTTTTCTTTTAAAGAAAATAAAATAAATAAAGTAGGATTACATAAACTGTCATGTTTGCCTCTCTTTTAGTCATAAGGGGTAGGCACAATTATGACCCAGTTTTGTGAATAATTTTCTCTGAGATGTTTTTGAGTATGTATAAGACAAAAGACATTTTACAGTGTCATTGATTTTCAGCTACTGAAAGGTACTGAATATAGGCATAAAAAACTGATGTACTACAGAGCTATTTCAACTAGACTCACTCTGATTGCAATATTATGGAAAAAGAGCCTTATTAGATATTTCTGTATCCTCATGAAAAACCTTTATAATGACTAGAACTCTGCTGACTTTCAAAGATCTGAACAAAGGAAGTCTCTAAAACCACAGTGAAGTGTGAAATCCCCCTGGTAGCAGAAGAAATTATTGCCTAAGATTTACATTGAAGTGAAATTTTGTTAGTTACTTATAGACTCTTCACATAACACTTTAAATTATACCTGGCAAATTGCAGAGTGGTTTTTTTTCTACAACGAAATAACTAAAAAGAAAGAAATTTTGAACTCCTTGTGAGAATATCACTGAAGCATACTGATAACTCCTGGGGAAAACTAAGGTGTTTGCCAATAATGATCAAAGAATAAATTATAGCCTCACTATTCGTTAAACATGGCTTAATGTCAGTTGAAAGCTGTCATTCAGAAATCTCACAATCAATTCCTCATTAATATAGGCATTAAACAAAACAAATCTTCCAGTTATCATAGGGTAATGTGGGCTAATGAGACCTGGCGTTGGTGAAATAAATTTGCTGGGCATTCTTCATAACTATTAAAGACAAAAATCAAATAGTACAATAAAATCTATTTTATTATAAAGTACTTTTGTGTGAGTTACTTAGGTATCTCTATAATAATCATTTCAGTGTGCTTTGTTTCTTTCATCTCTTTCTTACACTGGTAACTTATTTTTGATGTAATCTATTTTATTTCTGTACTTTGGGGTCCTTTGTTCATATGATTTCTCTGAATAAAAATATAGATAATGAAATATATTGAAAGGACCAATTTACATTCTAAAATGACAATATTTATCTACGACAATATGTGTGGGCCTGGGTACCAGAGGTTTTCCATGGAGATCTCTACCCAGGCCTGGTGGGACTGCCCCAGCAGTGGCAGGGGAAGTGAGTTCAGGCAGGGAGATAAAGCCTCTACCACACCTTCCAGGTCACTCAGTAACTCCAGTAACTCCAAGACTCTCTGAGCTGAGTCAGGTCAGGCTGGGAAGGCAAAAAGCCTACAATTCAGTTGCTCCTTGGGAGAGAAGATCTCTTCCAAAGTGTTAAAGCTTTTGGAACAAAAGACTCAGACAAAGGAATAGTTCTCACATACCTTTAATTCCTTGCCTGGCTTTATATATAGTTCAGCCAGTGATTTAGGGTTTAACAGCAAGCCCCTCTCATTGGCTTGGGGGAAAACTTTTTTTGCATGTGGCAGGACTTGGTGCTATTCCTAAGTGGCTGATAGCAACACTTCTCCTGTGGGGGGTTGTGGGGGCTGTAACTGCAACAGGAGCCAGGAGCCAGGAGATATGAGAAAACTCCTTGATACACTTAGACTTTGTACAGGGAGATAAGACTAGATCGATTCTCATTCTTCTACATGATAGCTGCCAGTTGTGCCAGCACCATTTGTTGAAAATGCTGTCTTTTTTCCACTGGATGGTTTTAGCCCCCTTGTCAAAA
>NC_034613.1:105051822-105053241 GCF_900095145.1 Mus pahari | reverse complement strand
TGGATCTTGATGTGGTTTAGGGATCAGAGTAATTGTGGCTTCATAGAATGAATTGGGTAGAGTACCTTCTGTTTCTATTTTGTGGAATACTTTTAGGAGAGTTGTAATTAGGTCTTCTTTGAAAGTCTGATAGAATTCTGCACTAAACCCATCTGGTCCTGGGCTTTTTTTAGTTGGGAGACTATTAATGACAACTCCTTCCGTCCCATGTAAGTGAATTAGCACTCTCTGGTCCCAGGGTTCAAGATCTAGTCTTGACTGGAAACCAGGCTGTCTGCCTGTAGCCCATTGCCCCACAAATATGTGCATATTTTGTTTACATTTTAGTGGAAGTGCATATGTAGGTGTGTGTGGAAGTTTATGGTACTGTGTTTCTGTGTGTATGTGTTTCTCTGTGTGTGTTGTGTTCTTAGTACAAAATATAAGTCAAATGTCTTTGATGATTGTTTTATATTTTGTGTATATGTGTGTGTGAGGGACCAACTCTATGTCATATTCTCAATTTGGCTAAGCTTGCTGGCTAACGAATTTCGCTATTCACTTGCCAATAAACTAAGAGCCTTATTTCTAAAATTATAGCATGTATTCTCTCATGTTTTTATTGGGGAATCTAAACTCATATCATTATATTGTTTGACATGCACTGTGTTAAATGTATCATAACCTTATTCCAGGATATCATATACATATATACTTATACACATACACACACACACACACACACACACACACACTTTCTCTTTGGTCACTATGAATGTCCAGTTTATTTTTGAAGGGCACATTTTTTTCTTCTGAAATATATTTTTCTTTAAAGAAAATAAAGAAAAATTAAATAGCGTTACAAAAATTGTCATAATGCCTCCTTCTCTTTAAGTCATAAGGAGTATACAAAATTATGGCACGTTTTTGTGAATGTGCATACATACATGTCTGTTTTATGCTATTAAGGCCAAGAAAAAATTATATGACATATATGACATATATGACATATGATATATATGTATGATAGAATCTAAAAATATTGTAGAAAATCCCTATCAATTTCTGTTTGTTTGTTTGTTTTTTTCCATTGGGTTTGGTGACTCTCAACTTTGTTGAGCCTTTATTGAGTGTTGATGATTTTCTTTCTTTGTTTCTTTCATTGTTTCTGTCTTTGTTTTTTTCTTTCTTTCTCTTTCTTTCTTTCTTTCTTTCTTTCTTTCTTTCTTTCTTTCTTTCTTTGTTCTTTTCTCTCTTTCTTTCTTTCTCTTTTATTTTTATTAGATATTTTCTTCATTTACAATTCAAATGCTATCACAAAAGTCCCCTATTCTCTCCCCACCCTGCCATGCTCCCCTAACCAACCACTCCCTCTTCTTGGCCCTGGCATTTCACTGTACTACTGGAGCATGTTAAGTTTGCAAGACTAAGGGGCCTCTC
>NC_034613.1:105032365-105049460 GCF_900095145.1 Mus pahari | reverse complement strand
AGCAGCAATGGAGGGGAGTTCCTCTTTCTCCACATCTGTTCTCTACTGAAGTTTTGATCTTAACCTTTCTAACTGGTTTGAGGTAGAATGTCAGGGTTCATTTGATTTGCATTTTCCTGATGATTAAGGATGTTGAACATTTTTTCAAGTGCTTCTCAGCCCTTTGTTATTCCTCATTTGAGAATTCTTTGTTTAGCACTGTACCCCATTTTTGATGGGGTCATTTGAATTTCTGGAATTCAGTTTCTTGAGCTCTTTGTATATATTGGATATTATTCCCCTATCAGATTTAGGATTGCTAAAAATCCTTTCCCAATCTGTTGGTGTCCTTTTTGTCTTATTGACCATATCATTTGCCTTACAGAAGCTTTGCAATTTTATGAGGTCCCATTTGTAGATTCTTTATCTTACAGCACAAGCAATTGCTGTTCTGTTTAGGAATTTTTCCCCTGTGCCCATATCTTCAAGGCTTTTCCTCATTTTCAGTGTTTCTGGTTTTATGTGGAGGTCTTTGATCCACTTAGACTTGGGCATTGTGCAAGGAGATGAGAATGGATCAATTTACATTCTCCTACATGATAACTGCCAGTTGTGCCAGCACCATTTGTTGAAAATGCTGTCTTTTTTTCCACTGGATGGTTTTGGCTCCCTTGACAAAGATCAAGTAACCATAGGTCTGTGGGTTCATTTCTGGGTCTTCAATTTTATTCCATTGATCTATCTGTCTGTAGCTATACCAGAACCATGCAGTTGTTATCATACTTGTTCTGTAGTACAGTGTGAGGTCAGGCATGGTGATTCCACCACAGGTTGTTTTATTGTTGAGAATAGTTTTTGTTACCCTAAGTTTTTTGTTATTCCAGATGAATTTGCAAATTGCCCTTTCTAACTCAGTGAAGAATTGAGTTGGAATTTTGATGGGGATTGCCTTGAATCTGTAGATTGCTTTAGACAGGATAGCCATTTTTTACTATATTAATCCTGTCAGTACAAGAGCATGGGAGATTATTCCATCTTCTGAGATCTTCAATTTATTCTTCAGAAACTTGAAGTTCTTGTCATACAGATCTTTCACTTCCGTAGCTAGAGTCACACCAAGGTATATTATATTATTTTTGACTATTGTGAAAGGTGTTGTTTCCCTAATTTCTTTCCCATCCTGTTTATCCTTTGTATGGAGAAAGGCCACTGATTTGTTTGAGTTAATTTTATATCCACCTACTGCACTGAAGCTATTTTTCAGGTTTAGGAGTTCTCTGGTTGAATTTTTAGGGTCACTTATATATAATATCATATAATCTGCATATAGTGATATTTTGACTTCTTCCTTTCCAATTTGAGTCTCCTTGATCTCCTTTTGTTTTCTAATTGCTCTCTCTAGGACTTCAAGTACTATATTGAATAGGTAGGGAGAAAGTGGGCAGCCTTGTCTAGTCCCTGATTTTAGTGTGATTGCTTCAAGTTTCTCTCCATTAAGTTAGATGTTTGCTGTATATTGCTTTTATTATGTTTATGTATGTGCCTTGAATTCCTGATCTTTCCATGACATTTATCATGAAGTGTTTTCTCAACATCTAACAAAATGATCATGTGATTTTTTTATTTGAGTTTGTTTATATAGTGGATTATGTTGATGGATTTCTGTATATTAAACCATCTCTGCACTGCTGGGATGAAGCCTACTTGGTCATGATGGATGATCGTTTTGATTTGTTCTTGGATTCGTTTGTGAGGATTTCATTGGGTATTTTTGCATAAATATTCATAAGGTAAATTGGTCTTAAGTTCTCTTTCTTTGCTGGATATTTATGTGGTTTAGGTATCAGAGCAATTGTGGCTTCGTAGAATGAATTGGGTAGNGTGCCTTCTGTTTCTATTTTGTGGAATAGTTTGAGGAGAATTGAAATTAGGTCCTCTTTGAAGCTCTGATAGAACTCTATTTCTTAACTAATCTGGTCCTGGGCTTTTTTTGCTTGGGAGACTATTAATGACTGCTTCTATTTCTTTAGGGGAAATGGGACTGTTAAGATCATTAATGTTATCCTGATTTAACTTAAGTACCTGGTATCTGCCTACGAAGTTGTCAATTTCATCCAGGTTTTCCAGTTTTATTGAGCATAGCCTTTTGTAGTAGGATCTGATGATGTTTTAGACTTCCTCAAGTTTTGTTGTTATATCTCCTTTTTCATTTCTGATTTTGTTAATTAGGATACTGTCCCTGTGCCCTCTAGTTAGTCTGGCTAAGGGTTTATCTATCTTGTTAATTTTCTCAAAGAACCAGCTCCTGGTTTGGTTGATTCTTTGAATAGTTCTTTTTGTTTCCACTTGATTGATTTCAGCCCTATGTTTGATTATTTCCTGCCATCTACTGCTCTTGGGTGAATTTGCTTCTTTTTGTTCTGGAGCATCTAGTTGTGCTGTCAGGCTGCTAGTGTATGATCTCTCTAGTTTCTTTTTGGAGGCACTCAGGGATATGAGATTGAGTATGTAGTGGCATCATTTTCATTAAACTCTAAAAATTCTTTAATCTTTTTCCTTATTTCTTCCTTGACCAAGTTATTATTTATTAGATTGTTGTTCAGCTTACACGTGAATGTTGACTTTCTATTATTTATGTTGTTATTAAAGATCATCCTTAGTCTGTGGTGATCTGATAGGATGCATGGGAATATTTCAATATTTTTGTATCTGTTCAGTCCTGTTTTATGAAAAATTACATGGTCAATTTTGGAGGAGGTACCATGAGGTGCTGAGAATCAGTTATATCCTTTTATTTTAGGATAAAATGGTCTGTAGATATCTGTTAAATCCATTTGTTTCATAACTTCTGTTAGTGTCCATGTGTCTCTATTAAGTTTCTGTTTCCAGCATCTGTCCATTGGTGAGAGTGGGGTGCTGAAGTGTCCCACTATTATTGTGTGAGATGCAATGTGTGCTTTGAACTTTACTAAAGGTTCTTTAATAAATGTGACTGCCCTTGCATTTGGAGGGTAGATACTCAGAATAGTGTTCTCTATAAATATTTGAACTTGTCAACTTCTAAAGTTTTCCTGAGTACCTAAAGCTAAACACAACTAAGAGTATTGCTCAAGTGTCTTGTAATTGTTGATAGAGTCTGTGAAAGCATTTAGTTAACTATTTGACTAGATATACCATATTATTGTTTTTGACATGTAGTGGTTGTTCAATCCTATTAGTTTTCTTTTTGAAATCACTGAAAATGTTCTAGTAACAGTTAAGTGCCTGTTAAGCATGAGGTGGAACAACTGTCTTAGGAAAAACTTGGATTTCTTAAATGAATCATGAAGCCACTCACCAAGAAGAGCTGTTGAGAAAGATTTGTCAGAACCTACAAAGTGGTAATAGTTTGTAAGTCTTTCTGAAGCTGTCCTCAATACAATAAACACTGACTAAAACTCTGTATCCATTTGAGTCTTCCTATAGCAATAGTTCACTGTTCATGGCATTCAATCTAACATTTCTATTGCTAACCATTTTTAGAGCAAATCTCTTGTGCACTGCATAAAAGCATCACCTGTCAATAAAAAACTGATACCTTGTTAGCTGAATTAAAAAAAAAAAATAGGAGGTGGGAGTTCTTGTAGGGATATAAGAATTCAAGGATGTGGGTCAGGAGTGGAAAGAGATTCAAACCAGCCTCTGAAAAAGGTCACATGGAACTGAGGAGAAGTAGCTAGTGGGAACAAGACCATGCTTAAAGCCTAAGCACTTATTCATATGTAATAATTCTTAGAGTTGTTATTTCTGGGAATAAATAGGCTGGATTGAAAAGTTAGTGGTTACAACCATTAAATTTTCCTCTCTGTTTCCATGTTCTCAATGCTAGAATTGTTACTGGCTTCCAGTGATCACTCATTTTTATCCATGATTATCTGCCTTTTAACTGCTTTAAAACTTAATTATATTTATATATATATTTTCTTCTTGTTGATCCTCATCCTCCAGTCTCATCTTCTATATTACTCTCCACTTCTGCTTTCATGTTGTCTTAGTCAGGATTTCTATTCCTGCACAAACATCATGACCAAGAAGCAAGTTGGGGAGGAAAGGGTTTATTTGGCTTACATTTCCATACTGCTGTTGATCACCAAAGGATGCAGGACTGGAACTCAAGCAGGTCAGAAAGCAGGAGCTGATGCTGAAGCCATGGACGGATGTTCTTTACTGTCTTGCTTCTCCTGGCTTGTTCAGCCTGCTTTCTTATAGAATCCAAGACTACCAGCCCAGAGATGGTCCCACCCACAGGGGCCACTCCCCGTTGATCCCTAATTGAGGAAATGCCCCACAGCTGGATATCGTGGGGGCATTTCCCCAACTAAAGCTCCTTTCTCTGTGATAACTCCAGCTGTGTCAAGTTGACACAAAGCTAGCCAGTACACACATGTAACATATATTGTTGTAATTGAGACTCCTTTCTAATTTTATAGCCAAAACCATGTATATGTACCTGTATATATGTGCATATAATAATATGTATAAATATTAAAATCTTGTATCCATCCATGAAATCAAACATATGGTATTTGTCTGTGTAAGTCTGGTATACGTAGCTGAACATAATTCCTTTCAGTCAGTTCCATTTTCCTTAAAATGACACATTTTCCTTTTTATTCACAGCTGAATAAAATTCCATTGTGTATATGTACCACATTTTCCACTATCTGTTCTTCTGATGATATAGCTGTTCCCTTTCATAGCTATTGTGAATAATTCTGACACATGAAAGAATGGATGCACAAATACCTTTGCCATAGGAATCTACAAGGTATATGCACAGGAGAGTAGCTAGGTGATATGGTAGTTATAATTTTAGATAATTAGTTTTAGCTTGGTGGTTATAAGTTTGCTTCCTGAAAAACCCCCATACAGGTTTCTATAATGACAGCATTGATTTAAACTTTTGCCTGTGTCCCATGGAACACTAATTTATAATCATATGAAATGAGGTTGGATTACTGCCTGGAGAATGATGGAAGAGCAGTAAAAACTATGTTTATGCACGTTTAAATCAACCATATAATCAGATTGATGTATGGAATCCACATATTCATGTTATTAGATGCTGAAAAGGTCTTTGAAAAAACCCAATACCTTTTCATGATAAAAACACTGAAGAGACTAGGGATTCATGGGACACATATCAGTACTATAAAGGCAATTTACAGCTAGCTTAAAGCTAGCATCAATCTAAACAGGGAAAAAACAGCTCTCAAAACATTTCCATTAAAATCAGGAACAAGACAAAGAGGTCCACTCCCTTCATATCTACTTAACATAGTACTTAAAGGTCTTCTTTAAAAAACTGTTTTGGGGTTTTCTTTCTTTTATTAAACCATTATTCTTTAAGTTTTTTAACAGTCCAGTCTTTATCCCCCCTCACAGGTCTGCTCTATGATTGTTTCTCATCCCATTCCTCTTCCCCTCATCTCCAAGATGATGTCCCCACTCCACATCCTCACTGCACCAGATCTCTTCACTCCCTGGGTCTTCAAGTCTCTCGAGTCATAAGTTCATCTTCTCACACTGAGGCCACACCAGGCAGTCCTCTGCTGTATGTGTGCTGGGGATCTCATATCAGCTGGTGTATTCTGTCTGGTTGATGACTTAGTGTATGAGAGACCTCTGGGGTTTATGTTGGTTGAGAGTATGTGTCTTCCTATGTAGTCAACCTCCTCCTTAGCTTCTTCCAGACTTTCCCTAATTCGACCACAAGGGTTCTTGGCTTCAGTCCATTGGCAGGGTGTAAGTATCTGCATTTGACTATTTCAGCTGCTTGTTGGGACTCTCAGAGGACAGCCATTCTAGGTTCCTGTCTATAAGCACACAGCAGCAACAGTAAGAGTCAGGCCTTGGAAATTCCCCTTGAGTCTGATGCCAATTTGGGCCTGTCACTGAACCTTGTTTTCCTCAGTCTTGTCTCCGTTTTTGTCCCTGTAGTTCTTTTAGACAGGAATAATTCTGGGTCAGAGTTTTTGACTGTGGGATGGCAAACCCACCACTCCACTTGTTGCCCTGTCTTTTCTACTGGAGATGGACTCTACAAATTCCCTCTCTCCACCATTGGACATTTTATCTCAGGCTCCTTTTGAGTCCTGGAAGTCTGTTACCTCCCATGTCTATGGTACATTCTAGAAGGCTCCCTACCTCCTATCTATCATAGTGAATGTAATTAAGAGAATACAAAGAGGAAAAGAAGGAAGCAATATACCCTTTATCTTTAGATAGTATAATTTCCAATCAGAAAAGTCCTACATACATGTAATGAATACAGTTACTACAATAATAATATTCTAAATTAATGAACAAAAATCTGTAGCTTTTCTATATACAAATGAGAATAGTATTAAGTAATGAACCTGGGACCTTTCACAATAGGTTCAGAAAATTATACTACTTTATGAAAATGGTAATAGTTGATGCTCCTCTGGAGGCTAAGATTTTGATTGCCATAATTATCTAGGATCCCAGTTTCAAACATTAAACTTCACATATTGAACAGGATTTAAGTCAAATTAGACAGCTATTGGCTATCTATGAAATATAAGTGCTACTCTTTTTTGTACCTGATGGAAAACTATCCAACTGGCTTTTCCTTAGGAAGTTAACTCTGTTGCTGCTGAGATCATAGAATTAGAAAGTGCAATAAGAAATATTCATGAAAGAGCTTGCAGGACTCAGAAGCAGCAGAGCAGATGGGACAGGCTCCTACATGCCTATATCCACACTCACAAGGTGAGCTAATCCTCTGTCCTCTATGTACCTTCCCTGCCAGAGGAGAGCTTGCCTCCAGGAAGTATCTGTCCCTAGGACTCAGGGGATATTGCCATTTTCTCTCAGGTGACACTCTAATGCAAGTCCACTCAGGAGCACACAGGCCACAGGAGAAGAACAGCTGGGACGGGACCTAAGGGACTACATCAAAACCCAGGAGGTGGGTATGTTCCACAGACCTCTGTGCACTGGTCTTGCCAGGAGAGAGTTGGTCTCCCAGGAGCACTGACACAGGCTTGCAGATTCACAGAAGGGATAAACTCCAGCCAGAGATAGCAAGATCATCTAACACCAGAGATTACCAGATGGAGAAAAGCAAATTCAAGAAACTTACAAGCAGAAATGAAGACAACTTGGCATCACCAGAACCCAGTACTCCCACCACAGCAAGTTATGGACACCCCAACACACCAGAAAAGCAAGATTCGGGTTTAAAATCATATCTCATTATGCTGGTAGAAGATTTTAAGAAAAAGCAAGAAAGTAGTCTTTCAACAAACCTAGAAGAAGATAGCCACATGAGCAGAATCCAACTCTAACAACAAAAACAACAGGAAGCAACAATGACTTTTACTAAATATCTCTTAATATCAGTGGACTCAATTCCTCAATAAAAAGAGATAGACTAATAGACTGGTTATTAAACAGGCCCCAAACATTTTGCTGCATAGAGGAAACCCACTTCAGGGACAAAAAGAGACACTACTTTAGAGTAAAAAGCTGGAAGACAATTTTCCAAAAAAATAGTCCCAAGAAATAAGCTGGAGTAGACATTCAAATATTGAATAAAGTCGAATTTCAACTTAAAGTTCTCAAAAAAGATAAGGAGGGACACTTCTTAGTCATCAAAGGTAAAATTTACCAAGATGAACTTCTAATAGTGAATATCTATGCTCCAAATGCAAGGGCAGCCACATCCATTAAGGAAACTTTGCTAAAATTCAAAGCACACATTACACCTCACACAGTAAGAGTGGGAGATTTCAACACCCCACTCTCATCAATGGACAGATCTGGAAACAGAAACTAAACAGAGACACAGTGAAACTAACAGAAGTTATGAAACAGATGGATTTGACAGATAACTATAGAACATTTTATCCAAAACAAAAGGATATACCTGATTCTCAGCACCTCGTGGTACCTTCTCCAAATCTGACTATAAAATCAGTCACCAAACAGGTCTCAACAGATATAAAAATATTGAAATAATCCCATGCACCTATCAGATCATCACACACTAAGTCTGATCTTCAATAATAATATAAATAATCGAAAGCCCACATACACTTGGAAGCTGAACATCATTCTACTCAATGATAACTTGGCCAAGGAAGAAATAAAGAAAGGAATTAGACATCTTGGAGTCTAATGAAAATGAAGCCACAGCATAACCAAACTTATGGGACACAATGAAAGCAGCCCTAGGAGGAAAACTCAGAGTTTGGAGTGCCTCCAAAATGAAAATGGAGTGAGCATACATAAGCAGCTTGACAGCACATCAAAAGGCACTAGAACAAAGGAAGCAAATTCATCAGAGAGGAGTAGAAAGGAAGAAGTCAAAATATCACTATTTGTAGATGATATGATAGTATATATAAGTGACCCTACAAATTCCACCAGAGAACTCTTCAACCTGATAAACAACTTCAGTGAAGTAGCTGGATATATAATTAAGTGCAACTAATCAGTGGCCATTCTCTACACAAAGGATACACAGGCTGAGAAAGTACTAGGGAAAGAAAACCTTTCAGAGTAATCACAAATAATGTAAAATACCTTGGTATGACTCTATGTTTTCTTCTTTTTTTCTTGGATATTTTCTTTATCTTCATTTCAAATGTTATCCCTGTTACTGGTTTTCCCTCTGAAAAACACTTGCCTCCTCTCTCCTTCCCCCTTCCCCTGCTCGTGAACCTACCCACTCCTGCTTTGTGGTCCTGGCATTCAAGCACACTGGGGCATAGGGCCTTCATAGAACAAAGGCCCTCTCCTCCCATCCTCTGCTTCATATGAAACTGGAGCCTTGAGTCCAACCATTTGTGCTCTTTGGTTGGTGGTTTAGTCCCTGGGACCTGTGGGGTTACTGGCTAATTCATATTGTTGTTCATCCTATGGGGCTCCAAACACATTCAGATCCTTAGGTCTTGGTGTGACTTTAACTAAGCAAGTGAAAGATCCCTATAAGAACTTCAAATCTCAGAAGAAAGAAATCAAAGAAGATCTCAGAAAATGGAAAGATCCCCCATGCTCATGGATTGCCAGGATTAATATTGTAATTATGGCTATCTTTGCTAAAGAAATCTCCAATTTAATGAAATCCCCACCAAAATTCCAACTCAGTTCGCAGTTAGAAAGGGCAATTTGCAAATACATCTGGAATAACAAAAAAATGAGGGAAACAAAAACTATTCGCAAAAATAAAAAAATAAACCTCTGGTGGAATCACCATGCCTGACCTTAAGCTGTACTACAGAGCAATTGTGATAAAAACTGCATGGTAACTGGTACATGGAAAGACAGGTAGGTCAATGGAATAGAATTGAAGACCCAGAAATGAATCCACACACCTATGGTCACTTGATCTTTGACAAAGGGGATAAAACCCTCCAGTGGAAAAAAAGACAGCATTTTCAACAAATGGTGCTGGCTCAACTGTGGTTATCATGTAGATGAGTTCAAATTGATCCATTCTTGTCTCCTTGTACAAAGCGCAATTCTTAGTGGACCTCCACATAAAACCAGAGAAACTGAAACTTACAGAGTAGAATGTATGGAAGAGCTTTGAACATATGGGCACAGGGGAAAAATTCCTGAACAGAAGACCAATGGCTTGTACTGTAAGATCAAGAATTAACAAATGGGACCTCATAAAATTAAAAAGCTTCTAAAGGCATAGGACACTGTCAATAAGACAAAAAGGCAACCAACAGATTGGGAAAAGATGTTTACCATTACTAAATCAGATATAGGGCTAGTAATCAATATATATATATATATATATCAAGAAGTTAGACTCCAGAAAACCCTATAACTTTATTAAAAATTAGTTACAGAGCTAAACAAGGAATTCTCAACTGTGGTATACCAAATGGCTGTGAAGCACCAATAAAAATGTTCAATATCCTTACTCATCAGGGAAATTTAAATCAAAACAACCCTGAGATTCCACCTCCCACCAATCAAAATGGCACAGATCAAAGATTCAGGTGACAGCAGATGCTGGTGAGGATTTGGAGGAAGAGGAACACTTCCCCATTGCTGTTGGGATTTCAAGCTGGTACAACCACTCTGGAAATCACTTTGGAGATTCCTCAGAAAACTTGATGTAGTACTACCAGAAGATCCAGCAATACTGTGCGTGGACACATACCCTGAAGATGATCCAACCTGTAATCAGGACACATGCTCCACTGTGTTTATAGCAGCATTATTTATAATAGCCAGAATCTGGAAAGAACCCAGATGTCCCTCAACAGAGGAATGGATATAGAAAATGTGGTATATTTACACAATAGAGTACTATGCATCCATTAAAACAATGAATTCATGAAATTCTTACACAAATGGATGAATCTGAAGAATATCACCCTGACTGAGGTAACCCAACCACAAAAGAGCACACATGATATGCACTCACTGATAGCCCAGAAACTCTGAATATCCAAGATACAATTGCAAAACACATGAAACTCAATAAGAAGAAAAAACTAAATATGGATACCTCGGCTCTTCTTAGAAGGGGGAACAAAATACCCATGGAAGGAGTTACAGAGATAAAGTGTTTAGCAGGGACTGAAGGAATGACCATCCAGAAACTGACACACCTAGCTATTGATCCCATAAACAATCACCAAAACCAGACACTATTGTGGCTGCCAACAGGTGTCTGATATAGCTGTCTGCTGAGAGGCTCTGCCAATGCCTGACCTATACAGAAGTGGATGCTCATAGCCATCCATTGGATGGAGCACAGGGTCCCCAATGATGGAGCTAGAGAAAGTACTCAGATAGCTGAAGGGGTTTCCAACCACATAGGAGGAACAAACCAGTATCTCCAGAGCTCTCTGGGACTAAACCACTAATCAAAGATTACACATGGTGGGACTCATGACTCCAGCTGCATATGTAGCAGAGGATGGCTTAGTCAGTCATCAATGGGAGGCAAGGCCCTTGGTCCTGTGAAGGTTCTATACCCCAGTATAGGGAAATGCCAGGGCCAGGAAGTGGGAGTGGGTGGGTTGGTGAGCAGGGGGTAGGGAGAGGGAATAGAGGGTTTTCTGGGGGGAAACTAGGAAAGGGGATAAAATTTGAAATGTAAATAAAGTAAATATCTAATAAAAAAAGAAATATCCATGATGTTTTTATATGCTGGCCTCCTTATTGCCATTATAACATAGTCTTTGATTGATGTTGATGAACTCACACTAGAGCTTTCTATCCTGAGTGCTCTGCAAAATGAAAGAGTCTCTTCAAGGAGTAACTATTGCTGTAGTGTGCGATGTATATTGAAAAAGACTCATCAATTTTGAGTTTACAGAATTACATTGGCTGATTGTGCTTTTGTCACAACCTAAAAAGTTTCAAAATAATCGTTACAAAAGGGCAGCATTAATACAAGGCATTAAACTGATTTTGTCCATCAAAATCTTATCAGAGGCCTTCATTTCACTATACTTTGTATTTTAATTTATTTAAAATATTTTCAAATTGTTATACAAATTATTTCCCTCCAACTTGCCTCCCAGAACTCTTTTGAAATCATAACATATTTTTCTTTGCTATTTTTACATACAAACACATATGAATTAGTGAGCATATAAATACAATATCCTGTGTTGGTTTAAGTCTACTAGAAGAAGGAAAGTTTATACCTGGTACTCTTAGCCTAGCCAATTACTCCTGTTTTGCAAAATCATTTATTTGAAGGGAGAATCTAATTTTATTGTTTACGAAAACTATTTAATTTCTTTGTACACTAGATTTCTCTTTATACCATCAGATAAGTATATATCACACTCTGAATTAAATATGCTTCCTTTTTAGAATATATTTTCATTTTTGGAATTTTAAGCCAATAATATAATTTTCTATTTTCTCATCCCTCTTTCCAATGCTACTCATTACTCATTTCCTCAAGTTCATGCCTTCATTTTATTTCATTCCTGAATATTCTACAACACAGTTCCTGCACCCTAAGCTCTGTGTTCATAACAGAAAGGAGGTATGAAGGTGGTAAGAAGCAAAGGAATGAGATTATGTCTTCTAGAAATGTCAAGCAGGATAGATATATGAAAGATCATCAAAATGTCTGCCTAATCAAGACAAGTACAATGATGATATAAATGAATATGCTGACATGGGACAGGCAAATCTCACTGGCCTCAAACCTAAGTAAAAGAAATATGGGCAACTGTGAAGTTCTCAACTTGGAAGAAGATTTTTTTTCCAGCATACCTAGATCATTACAGAAAACCACTGACTAAAATGCATACACTAGGTGACTACAAGATATCTAACTACAGCTAAAATATCTACAGCAGAACCCATACATCAATGGCTTAGAGAACACCATGAAGGAGGGGGTGGAAATATTGTAATATTGTAATATTGTAAGAGTCAGAAGACCACAATGTCTTCATCCTCTCTTAAAATGTACATCAAGTTTTGACATTTACTTGAGTGATATAAATATTTATGAAATACAGTGTGCTAATTGATGACTATATATACTATGCAATGATCAAGTTGGGTAATTAGCTATTTTTTCTTCTTTAACACATAACCCCCTTCAAAATGTGGTCTTACCATATTGTATGCAACATAATACATTGGTATGAGTTATGCTTATCCTGCTATGTTGTATAATAATTAAAAATTACCACTCCCACGTAATTGTAAATTTTCTAACCAACTTCTTCTGTTGGGAGTTTTCTGATGGAAAATGAATAGCAAGTACAACAGTAAATACAAAAGTAACGTTCATTTCCCATGTTAATGTCAACTTGTCAAACTATGAATTTTTTAATTGATGACTTGATGTAAAGCTAAAACACATTTTTTTTACTTTTATCTGACCTGTTCATATTTTTCTCAATTTCTCTTTTTGTCTGTTTTTTTAATAGAGGGGACTGAACCTAAAGACTCATGTACTTAGCTACATTCAGAATCCTAGATATCCATTTTGTTAGTTCTTTAACCAGAAAAGTACTTAGACATTTTTTTATTTTTTAATTCTCCCTTGGGATCATAAACATTTCTTGAAAAATGTCATAGAAACTTTGAGAGATCATATGTAAATTTCTCTATCATATAGTTTTAGTTTTCTCCTTTCATTAAACACCCCCACATTTCCCTTCATAAATTCTCCTCCAGTCTAGTGATGCTTTGAAATTTTACAACATATGGGACCTGAGAAATCACTGATAGTAGTGAGTTCAATATGAATTCATAATATCTTTTCTAGTGATATCAAAAGTTTTAAGTGATTTCAAAAGAGTGAATGAAAATGGATGTATTTCAGATTTAGATTTAATTTTTCTTTTTTTTTTTTTTTTTTTTTGCTTCACAGAATAGTAGACATGCCTGAGAGTACAAGCCCTATGATTATAAGCAATTTTGCCACAAAAGGCCATTTATACAGAATTATTAAGATAGCTTAAAAAAGAGCTTAAATCAACCCTTGTGACAGTTGAAAATCTTATCAACTATGTGTTGGTAGGATTAGTATTCATCTGTGTACTCTTTTTAAAAATGTACCCATATATCTAGTGTGAACATGTTGTAAATTATACAGTTAGATAATAGAAAATAAGATACAAATTTGAATATGTTTTCTAAGGACACATTTAAATTACTCAAACAGTTCCTCTAGGCTTACTCTCCCCCAAATATAATTTGTTATGTGTATTTTCCTTGCTATTTTTTTAAACTCATCTCATTTTTGGTTGTATTTGAGTAATTAGATCACTGAAAGTCTAAAGGGAGGGCAGAAATTAGATTTGAAATTACATAGAAAAGGAGATGGTATTGAACTGTGATACATTTAAGAAAAGTCAAAAAATACTTTCTTGTTTTTCTTTTAATTCAGTGTGGTTTTTACTGTGATAATAATAAAGTTTATTCCACTGTGGATGAGCATTCTCTCATACGATCCTATCCATGAAATATATTTTGCATTCTCTCACAGTTCCATAAATGAGCTTGTAAAGTACATTTTAAAAATGAAAATCAAAATACTACAAATGATATGTACTGTGAAACAAACTTATTTGAAAGAGACAACATATATGTTATTTCCCTGACCTCTGTGCTAATCTCTTGCCAGAAGAGGAACTAGATGACTTACATTGAAGGGATTCCTATATCAATTACTACCAATACTTCACAGCTTTTAAAGTAGGCTCTATATTGCACACTTTCCTTTTATTTGTCTTGTTGTCTTCTATCATTCCCCATTAACTAGAAAAACAGCCAAAAACTACAATCACAAAACATTCTTCTCCATAGGAACTTAACGTCCACTTTCTTATCTTCACCTTACAACAAAACAGATATTAGTTCTTGCCAACATTATGACAGGTGTATGATAAAGTCTTCAATATTAATAGAAAATGCATTTAAATAGGCAACATAATAATCATGGCCTATGCAGAGGTTCACAATTAGGAAGAGTTTCAGTTCACCAGTG
This sequence comes from Mus pahari, assembly GCF_900095145.1. Classification (NCBI taxonomy): domain Eukaryota; kingdom Metazoa; phylum Chordata; class Mammalia; order Rodentia; family Muridae; genus Mus; species Mus pahari. The sequence goes on along the minus strand of NC_034613.1, from coordinate 105,034,978 downwards.
TTTTCAGGCACTGGAGTCCTGATTCTCTGTGGTTGCTGTGTCATGGCCAACAATTTTAGTATATTTTCATTGTATCAACTTAGGTAAGATAGAATGATTTCCCCCAAATTTATTTCACACATACTTATCTAGGGTCAAAAGAGTCATTTTATGTGTTAATTGGAAGGGAGAAATGAGTAAGCAGCCAAATTACCTTTCTACTTGGAAGGGGGATACAGAAGTGCCAGGTGCTATTGGAGTTTACACATGCTGTGTCTTATCTCCTGACTAATTGTTTTGGCATTGCATAAAAACAGAACTGCAGCTGTTCTGCAGCATCCTAGATCCTCAAGGTTCTTTGACTCCAGAGACAGAAGAGAGTTAGTTCCTTGGTGAAGGGCACTAGCTTCTATATTTAACCTTCACAATAGAACTTGGAGATGATAGGAAAGACAATCAGACTTTTGGTCATTCTACTCTACACATGTTCTTTCTTACTTTATAGATTTCCTCTTTAGAAAGGCCTGTTCTGTAGACTTCAAGTTTCAGCTCTAGATATAGTATCAATAAATATTACAACCAGCTTCCAAATACATACAAATATGCAAATTATTAATATCTACTCTATATAAGTGTTGTATATAAGGATTTATAACATATCATATATACCATCATATAATGATACTTAACAAGATATATAATATACATGAATGCATACACATATATCATATACATGTATCATTACTCTCCAGTGTTTTTGTTTTTGTTGTCAAACTGACAGTGTTTCCAGTGTACTCTTTCTTTTCTGTCCATAGCCACTAAGTAAGTTGGTTGGGAAATATCGTTATGCCATATATCATATGAAAATACATACCAAATGTAGCCTGTTTGTTTCGTGCTGTCCAAGAAAAAAACAGGAGCAGTAATTCCTTTTCAATTTTCTCTTCAAATACATGTAGCCAATGAAATAACTTCCTTCTAATAGCTCCCACTTCCTACATTGACATTGCTTCCTAATAAACAAAGAGTCAGGAATCAAGTTTTAAGCACTTGGGCTTTGGGATCATATACAACAGCCAGATGATTCATTTGAGTGGCCCATTAATTTAGACTAAAACAATGAATATTTTAAAAGATATAATAATATAAATTGAATATTGATAGGAATGATAGTAAGTCAAAGGCATGATTGTAAAACTATTTGCCAGAGTCCCCCAAAATGGAGAAAAGTTTTATTAAATAAAAAAAAAAAATCAATTACATGTTCTCAGTAGAGACAGAGTTATATTGTTGAATTTCTACATAAATACCACGTTGCCAATAAGACATGGTAGGTTGGGTTTTTTTTTTTTTTTTTGAATGCTAAAAGAGTCTACTTGGCCTTATTTTAAATGCCAATTTTATGAGTATATATACATGAATATATACTTACATTGATATCAACCACTGCTATAAGCATATTCCTCTATCTCCACCATTAACAAACTTCTACTTTCAAGTGATATCACAATCTGGACTTCAAACTTATGATAACTGTATTCTTGACAAGTCTACCCAAGCCTTATATATTTCATGATACTGTGGCCCTGTTACAAAAAATTGACTAATTACAGAGGGATTCATTTATTCCCTATTCCCTCTATTCAAATCTGAGCTATCTCCCAAAGAAGGAGGGAGGGGAAACAAGCTTGTAAACAAACCAAAACCTTTCTTCCTTTCCAGTGATATGACTTTGATGATTTGTAGATGAAACTATTCAAGAAAAAGAATAAGAGCAACAGTTTTTTTTTTTCATACTTTAACAGTAAGACTTCGACTACTTGACACTTGTCCCAATAACTTATGATTCCATATCTAAATAGTTTTAAATATAACGATTAATAGTGCATGTTGATTTATCTTAAATAGATAAATTGTCAGGGACATATTTAATCAGTATATTATGGAAAGTGAAGATGCATTTTTTTTTCTGTCCACAAGGTTCTGTGAGCAGAGGTCACATAGAAAGCATAGGTTGAATCTGTGTAAATGTATCTTATTCCTAGGTCCAGCTGGCTGTCCCTCTTGAGGACAATTAGTCTAATGTTTTGTGTTAACATGACATTTCCTGGCAGGAACTCAGATTTTATGACGTCTTTTCGACTCACTATTGCATTTCCCCAGTCTATGTCATGTTTACATAAAGGTGCTACCATCTGTGGATTTGGGAGCCTAATCTAGAGATAGTTAAGGTCTAGACTAGCACTGGAAAGAATGTCTTTATGCAAAGATGTCATAAAAACACCTCAAGAAATAACAGAAGAAAAGAAATAAAGCCTTTCAAGATTAGATAGTAAGTTCTGAGGTTTTCAAAGCAGAGTTTCATAATTGTTGATTCTTTTATGTAAATGAAGCACACAGGAAAGTTCCTTGAATTTAGTATTTCAATAACCTGTTAAGATTTGTAAACTACCATGTACTCTCCTAGAGACATGTCCAACCAAGACTATAAAGATACCACTATTCTAACACAAAGTAGGACAGTGCTTAACTAGCACTTCTTCTTCTTCTTCTTCTTCTTCTTCTTCTTCTTCTTCTTCTTCTTCTTCTTCTTCTTCTTCTTCTTCTTCTTCTTCTTCTTCTTCTTCTTATTCT
>NC_034613.1:105025527-105032100 GCF_900095145.1 Mus pahari | reverse complement strand
TTCAGGGGGTACTAGTTAGTTCATATTGTTGTTGCACCTACAGGGTTGCAGCCCCCTACAACTCCTTGGGTACTTTCTCTAGCTCCTCCATTGGGGGCCTGTGTTCCATCCAATAGATGACTGTGAGCATCCACTTCTGTGTTTGCCAGGCACTGGCATAGACTCACAAGAGGCCTCTATATCAGGGTCCCTTCAGCAGAATCTTGCTGGCATGTGCATTGGTATCTGGGTTTGGTGATGGGATGGATTCTCAGATGGGGTAGTCTCTGGATAGTCCATCCTTTCATCTTAGCTCTAAATTTTGTCTCTGTACCTATATNCTTTCATGAGTATTTTGTTCCTTATTCTGAGGAGGAATGAAGTATCCACACAATGGCCATCCTTCTTGTTAACCAGCACTTCTAATGACTAGGAAAAATAAGATGGATGTTGGCAGAATCCCATTGTTTAGCATGAAGTTTACAGTGATACCCAATTTAATTCTGGTACAGGAATAAGTTCTTGGCTAGGGAGATTTCCTTTTTAAAGGGGCATATTTTAGAAGTCTAATATAATACCCTATGTCTGGTGTCCTCAGCAAGGAGAGAATCTAGCTAACAAACTGACCTTGGAATACAAATTCCATAAACTACTGATTGTATTATAGAGATCCTTGGTTGTTTGTGTCTGCAAAGTTGATGGTTAAAATGAGATTTTTATTGTGTTTGAAAATGTTTCTTGTGTTTGGGGTTTTGATACGTTCTAGGATGTATACCTTTAGAGAGATTTGTGCCTTTAATAGGAAAGTTGATATTTCATAAGGACAATATTGAAGTATTAGTATTATGTACTGAGTTTTGGTCCGGTTACTGATCAATAAAACTGTGTATTAGAGGTGAATACTTATGGGTGGGGAAGGGAGTTAATGGAGGACATATCTTCAGCGAGTGCCTATTTGAAAATGTGGGACAATTCCAAAATGCCTAAGGTAAGCCAGTCCAGTTACAGGGCTGAGTGAATGAGTTTGCTGAATGTTTCTGACCATTCTAAGGTAAATAGGAATTTAGTCTGGATGGGTGGGACTATAAATGAAATCATTCTTATTTAACACCAAGAATCAGGAAACTTTTGAGGGTATCTGTACCAAGACTGTGTAAGGATTTGGAACAGTGCTGCTTACTGGGACCACAGCCACATTTGTGGACATCATACTTGGGATCATGCTATAGGATCCACCTGAGTGCTTAACCTCAAACATAGGTGTGTGATATCTTGAGAGCACCAAAATTACTATAATTCGGTAGCTTATCAGTTACCAGTAAAAGAATGCAACCCTTTTCATGCCTCAGGCTTTAAAGCATATTGAGACCTCTGAAGAAAATTGTCAGAGTTCTTATGTGTAACTACAACAGGAAAGAGGCTGTTACTGTGTGTCTACTCATGGGGATATTTTAATCATCAGGGTTTTTGTCTAGTGAGGTAGTAGGGACCTACATAGAGATTATACCATGGCACTTGAGGATCCTCACATTTCTTGGTGAATTACAGAATAGCATAGTCATTAAGATTTCTATAATAATATCTGATACTTGAAGATGTCTGAAAGAGATCCGAGATCTAGATAAAATGCCATACCTAGGGAAGGAATAACAAAACCAAATATGAACAGAAATAAATGAATATGAATATGAATCCTCATATTTTCTTTGAAGATAACCAGATATGAAAATGATTAAATCAGAGCATGTGGTCAGATTGGAAAGAGTTGCCCTGTATGAAATGTAAGTTTTATTCCTACCACTTCTTCACTTATTTCAGCTCATCCATAAAAAATAAGGTATATAAGAACCTGTATTTCCTCAAAACTCTGTCAATACTTAGAAGGCAGAAAGATTTCTTTCCTTTTTGAGTTTTTCTGAATTGTGCAGCACTACATGAGATATTTATACTTAATTCTCAGGTTTGACCTGAGAATTAAGCCCTTTGACAGAAGTTGGTGTCCCCTGTTCCTAATTTGAAGTTGTGCTATTGCCCAAGGAGAGGCTTTATTGCTGTTGCATTTTGCTATACTCAAGCAAAATGGAAAGATTCTGGCTGATGGAAACAATAAAGGAAAATATTCAGCCAAACTAAGACCAGGTTAATTCTCCTAGATTCAACCACACAGCTGCTAGATATAGTTCTAATATTTCAAGTGATGTTCTAGAAACAGATTATTGCTATAGCATTATGCTGTATCTATCATTTATCTCTTTCATTCTCTTAGATTACAGGGGTGTGTGCCTGTGTCTTCAGATCTCTTCTTAGTACTGTCAATAAGACAAAAAGGCCACCAACAGACTGGGAAAGGATTTTTTACCAATCTTAAATCCGATAAAGGACAAATATCCAATATATACAAAGAGCTCTAGAAGCTGGACTCCAGAAATTCAAATAACCCCATTAAAAACGAATGATAGAGCTAAACACAGTATTCTCAACTGAGGAATACTGAAGGGCTGAGAAGCACTTGAAAAAATGTTCAACATCCTTAATCATCAGGGAAATGCACATCAAAACAACCTTGAGATTCCACCTCACACAAGTGAGAATGGCTAAGATCAAAAATTCAGGTGAAAGCAGATGCTGGGGAGGATGTGAAGAAAGAGGAACACTCCTCCATTGCTGGTAGGATTGCAAGCTTGTACAACCACTCTCAAAATCAGTCTGGTGGTTCCTCAGAAAATTGGACACAGTACTACTGTAAGATCCAGCAATACCTCTCCTGGGCATATACCCAGAAGATCTTCCAACTGGTAATAAGACACATGCTCCATAGAAGCCTTATTTATTATAGCCAGAAGCTGGAAAGAACCCAGATGTCCCCCAATAGAGGAATGGATACAGAAAATGTGGAACATTTACACAATGGAGTACTACTATTAAAAACAATGCTATTAAACAATGAATTTATGAAATTCCTAGGCAAATGGATGTATCTGGAGGATATCATCCTGAGTGAGGTAACCCAATCACAAAAGAAGTCAACTGAAACACACTCAGTGATAAGTGGATATTAGCCCATTAACTTAGAATAGCCAATATACAATTTGTAAAACACAAGAAAATCAAGAAGAAGGAAGACCAATGCATGGATATTTCATTCCTCCTTAGAATAGGGAACAAATTACCCATGGAAGGAGTTACAGAGTCAAATTTTAGAGCTAAGATGAAAGGATGGACTATCCAGAGACTACCCCACCTGGGGATCCATCTCATAATCTGCCATCAAACCCTGACACTATTGTATTTGCCATCAAGATTTTGCTGAAAGGACTCTGATATAGCTGTTTCATGTGAGGCTATGCCAGTGGCCTGGCAAACTTTATATGCCCCAGTACAGGGAAATGCCATGGCCAAGAAGTGGGAGTGGTTGGGTTGGGGAGCAGGGGCCGGGGGAGGGTATAGGGAACTGTTGGGTTAGCATTTGAAATGTAAATGAAGAAAATATCTAATAAAAATTGAAAAAAATTCTCTTCTTAGTTTTAAAATGTCCTGAAAGTTATACAAAAAAATAAATTGTGGGAAAGTAGTATGGAATCCTTAGCATCATTATTTGTTGGTTTTGTTTAGCATCTACATATAGTTTACAAAACATATAAGCAGAATGTCCTGACTTTCCTAAATGTGCATAGAATAATATACATGTGTAAGCTTTTAGTTAAACTAGATTCCAAAAGATTTGGATTCTCAGAAGCTCCCAGTGGTATTTCCCACAACCTGTGATATTTAATGGGTTTGAAAAATCATCTTTCTTTTAATCATTCTAAGAGGTAATATAGCCTCAGATGTCTCCTTTCCTCCATTATTGCTCACATCAGTGCTGTAATGTAATCTTTGATACCCTGGATTGGACATAACAAAGTCTGACCTTGTTATACTTGGCTTATAACTATGAATCTTATCATGCCATACATATGCCAAAGACCACAAATAAATATTCTCCTTGTTCATGATATAGACATCTTACCAGATTAGGTCAAATACTACAATGAGTCTGTGAATTTCTTAATGAAAGATAGATATTTTCCAGATACAGAACTTTAGTTTGGATTGTATACTTTGATAAGACTGAAATCCTATACTTACTGGAAGAGGGAAAAGTTACTATCTGCAAGAGGAAGAAATGTCTTTGAATTATTCCCCAGTCACAGTATTAAATTTCATAGAGCAAATGACTGAAAGAAAGACTGTATCTGAAAAAGAAGCCATTTGCAGCAGGCCTTCAAGAATACAACACAGAAAAATCAGAACACAAGATCCACAGTATAGGTTTTAGTAAAAATATGTCCAAACAGACGTTTATCCATAAGGACAATGGACAAACCCTTCTGGCAATGGTGAGAACATATTCATTACATTGCTAGACTGAATTCTGCTATAAATTTGTTTCTCCAAAATGAAGTCTTCTGACTTTGTGAGACATTGTTTTATTACAGAGCCTAATAAAACTTCATCGTGAGGACAGACTGACCTTAAAGGGGAAAGTTTACAAGCCAAAACTGGTCATAGAATGATCATGATTGAAAGTGATATACTTGAAAAAAAATAGAAATAAAAAAAGAAAGAGACATACTCAAAGCTCTGAATCAAGTAAAAATCTGGTTACTTACAGGTTTATTAGACTATGATCTTAAGGCAGGGAGGAAAAATGGCAAATGAAACACCTTTGTCAACCTACTCTACTCTTTATGTCTCAAGAGTAGCAGCAAGTGATAGGATGGGGAAATTATTGAGAGGGGAGAAAGAAAAGGAGTAAGGTAGAAGAAGGAAGGAGTACTCAGAGTCTCTATATTTTTGTCATGGAAGAGATGATACCACTGACTGAATAGAATACACTTAGAATGAACATGATCTGACAAGGAAAAACCTAACTCCTTATACTTCAGGATGATGCATACTGTCCTCCTTTTGCCCCAACCTTCAGATTGCATCTAAGTGTAGTCTTGGCTATGATACTTCACTAGAAAAAGGAAGTAAGGATTCAGCAAGGAACTGAAAAAAGTCTTTAATTTGAACTCACAGGATAAATAACATTCTGGAATTACCATCCAAGTGCTTGGGGAATTCACTGGATATCAATTCTATTCAAAAACCATCAGTTGCCCACAAGCTGATCACCCAAATTATCAAGTCCCAGAATAAAGACAATGCAATGTGGAACACAAAGGAAAAAATAAATAAAAGAGAGTTCTCCATTCAGGTCACTATAAATATCATCCCAGAAAATGGTGGCAGGTTAAAGAAGAAGGAACAAAATAATTTATCACACATTAAGAGTTATAAAAGAAAAAAAGAATTATTTAAAAGAAAATATGTGATCATCAGCATGAACCCAGCGGAGGGTCCCAAGGTCCCCAGAGGACCCTCCACACCTCAGGCACCCTAGCACACCCAGGTTCTTGAGATCACTGGTGAGTGGAACACAACATCTGTTCCATAGAATCCTGGACTGTCTTGTGCCAGCAGGAACAGGGATAAAGGAAACCCTCCCAACCAGCAGCTGGGATTCCTTCTGGTGGCTGCAGCCAACTTGGCAGACTCTAGCACACCAAAGAGCTTGGGATCAATGAGACCAGACTATGCAGGAGAGCATGTGGGCAGCAGAATCAATAGAGCTTCTTCTACAGAGTTCCTTTGGGCCTTCATCCTCAGCAATGAGGCAGAGCTGAGACCCAGACCCCTGGGCAGCTTCCTTGCCAGAGGAGAGTTGGCCTCCAGGAAGGTCTCTGAACTTGGGACTCTGGAGGTGGTTCTGAGCTCCAGAATTCGGGGCACATTCATGCAGGAAGACAGCTTGCCTGCAGAGAGTGCTCTGCCCACTGGGACTCAGGAGAGACTTGGACTCTCAGGAGTGCTGACTGAGGCTAACAGAATCACAGGAGGAACAAGCTCTAGCCAGACATAGCTAGAACATCTAACACCAGAGATTACCAGACAGTAAAAGGCAAACATAAGAATCTCACTAACAGAAACCAAGACCACTCAGCATCACCAAAACCCACTAAGACCACCACAGTGAGTCCTGGATACTCCAACATACCCGAAAAGCAAGACTTGGATTTAAAATAATATCTCATGATGGTGGTAGAGGATTTTAAGAAGGGCATTAATAACTCACTTAAAGAAATACAGGAGAACACTGCTAAACAAGAGGAAGTTCTAAAGAATTACAAGGAAAATACTGCTAAACAGGTAGAAGTCCTTAAAGAAGAAACACAAAAATCCCTTCAAGAATTACAGGAAAACACAACCAAACAGATGATGGAATTGAACAGAAGCATCCAAGGTCTAAAATTGGAAGTAGAAACAATAAAGAAAACCCAAAGGGAGACAACTCTGGAGTTAGAAATCCTAGGAAAGAAATCAGGAACCATAGATGTGAGCATCAGCAACAGAGTGCAAGATATGGAAGAGAGAATCTCAGGTGCAGAAGATTCCATAGAAAACATGGACACAACAATCAAAGAAAATGAAAAATGCAAAAAGATCCTAACTCAAAACATCCAGGAAATCCACGACACAAAAGAAGACAAAACCTAAGGATAATTTGTA
>NC_034613.1:104999637-105025231 GCF_900095145.1 Mus pahari | reverse complement strand
AATTACACCAGACTTCTCAGCAGAGACTATGAAATCCAGAGGATCCTGGACAGATGTTTTACAGACCTTAAGAGAACAAAAAATGCCAGCCCAGGCTACTATACCCAGCAAAACTCTATTTCCATAGATGGAGAAACCAAGGTATTCCATGACAAAACCAAATTCACATAATATCTTTCCATGAATCCAGCCCTTCAGAGGATAATAAAGGGAAAACTCCAACACAAGGACAGAAATTATACCCTAGAAAAAAGCAAGAAATTAATCCTTCAACAAACCTAAAAGAAGATAGCTGCAAGAACAGAACTCCAAATCTAACAACACAAATAACAGGAAGCAATAATTACTTTTCCTTACTATCTCTTAATATCAATGGACTCAGTTCCCCAATAAAAAGACATAGGCTAACAGACTGGCTACTTAAACAGGACCCAATATTTTTCTGTATACAGGAAACCCACCTCAGGGACAAAGCCAGACACTACCTCAGAGTAAAAGTCTGGAAAACAACTTTCTAAGCAAACAGCCCTAAGAAACAAGCTGCAGAGCCATTCTAATATCGAATAAAATCGACTTCAAACCCAAAGTTATCAAAAATACAAGGAGGGGCACTTCATACTCATCAAAGGTCAAGTCTTCCAAGATGAACTCTTAGTTCTGAAAATCAATACTTCAAATGCAAGGGCCTCCAAATTCATTAAAGAAACTTTAGCAAAGCTCAAAGCACACATTGTAATTCACACAATAATAGTGGAAGACTTCAACACCAAACTCTCATCAATGGACAGATCCTGGAAACAAACTAAACAGAAACACATTGAAACTAACAGAAGTTATGAAACAAATGGATTTAACAGATATATACAGAATGTTTTATCCAAAACAAAAGGATATAACTTCTTCTCAGCACTTCATGGTACCTTCTCCAAAAATGACCATGTAATTGTTCATAAAACAGGCCTCAACAGATACAAAAACATTGAAAGTATCCCATGCATCCTATCACCATGGACTAAGGCTGATCTTCAATAACAACATAAATAATAGAAAACCAACATTCATGTGGTAGCTGAACAACACTCTAATCAATAGTAACTTAGTCAAGAAAGAAATAAGGAAAGAGATTAAAGACTTTTTATAGTTTAATGAAAATTATGCCACAACATAACCAATCTTAAGGGACACAATGAAAGCTTGCCTAAGAGGAAAACTCATAGCTCTGAGTGCTGCCAAGAAGACATTAGAGAGAGCATAAACTCGCAGCTTGCCTGCACACCTAGAAACTCTAGAACACAATGAAGCAAATTCACCCAAGAGGAGTAGATGGCAAGAAATAATGAAACTTAGGGCTGAAATCAACCAAGTGGAAACAAAAAGAACTAAACAAAGAATCAACCAACCCACCAGCTGGTTCTTTGGGAAAATCAACAAGACAGATAAACCATTAACCAGACTAACTAGAGGGCACAGGGGCAGTATGCTAATTGACAAAATCAGTAATGAAAAGGGAGCCATAACAACAGAACCTGAGGAAATTCAAACTGTCACATGAGATACTACCACAAAAGGTTATACTCAACAAAACTGGAAATCCTGGATGAAATGGACAATTTCCTAGACAGATACCAGGTACCAAAGTTAAATCAGGATCAGATTAAGGATCTAAATAGTCCCATTTTCCCTGAAGAAATAGAAGCACTCATTAATAATCTCCCAACCAGGGAGAAGAATGCCAGGGTCAGGAAACAGGAGTGTGTGGGTTGGGGAACAGGGTTGGGGGATGGTATAGGGGACTTTCAGGCTAGCATTTGAAATGTAAATGAAGAAAATATCTAATAAAAAATTGTTAAAAAAAAGAAATGGCTGTAAAGCGCTCCACATTTTCATTAAAACACACACACACACACACACACACACACACACAAAATAGTATGCATGTCATGCCTTTCCCAAAAGGGTAAGAGCTATGAAGTTAATGAAAATAAATTGTTAACAAAAGAAAGAAAAAGCAGATATAGAAGAAACGTTGCCAAATACATATATCACACAGCAGACAATGTTCTTTGTAACTGTAGTAATAAGAAACTGGAGTTCCTACATTAGTAGCAAAGTGTATTTTGTGACATCAGAGATGCCAATTAAAAAGAGTTATAGACCAAAGAATAAAAAGAAGAAAAAGAAAAAGGAAATATGATTGAAGAGTTATAGAGATGAAACTTAAATTCTCAGTGAAAATTAACCCCTGCCCCTTAAATTTATAGGAAGTTTGTTTATACTGGCTCATTTGCTGTTAATATTCATTTAATATCTGGATAGTCAAGGGAACTTCTATCTTGCTCATTGGTAAACTTTATAGGATCATTTCTCCTAAGTTTGGCCATTGAAGATGGGCTGTTATGGCTGATTAAGTAAACATTACAAGTCACTGCATTGAGGCTCTTACATAATGAGTTTCTTGGTACTGAAGTATGTAAACTTTTACTTGTACTTTTTCTCCTTTCTTTCCTTTTGTCTTCACATATAAGTTGAGAATTTAGATGAAGGAACATTTTTAAACTTGAATTTAAGCATCAGAAAACTGTAAAACATATTTGAATGTTGAACATTGGCTAGATAAATTTATATTTTTGATTGACATTTTCCTGGAATCTAAAGCAAGCATCTCAAAATAGAAATAAGTGTTGTGCTTTTAGAGAGCCAGGAAGTAAACTATGCAGAATGCAGAAGGAAAGAGCAGCAAATGATCTCAGCTGACTTTGGCTCAGGACCAGGATCTAGCAGTTGCTACCAACAACACTGGAGGAAGTAATTTAGCATTTCTTGGGCAATCTTTGCTACACTATGAGGGGAAAGGTATAACAATATCTCAGTGACAAGATTTCTGAGAGGATTTATATGAGAAAAGGTATGTAAATATTGAACTCTATGTAAACTACAAAATAAAATTAATATCACCTACCTAGATTACTCCCACAAAGTTTTGGTACTGAGACAAGCTTCAGTAGTTAGTTTCTTTGAAGGTGAGAGATATAAATTAGACCAAGATGCAATCTTAATACATTAATAGAAATACAAGGAAGACACTATTTACACTGGAAAATTATGAGCAAAATGCCCTCACTTATGTGTTAAAGAGAAGTGAAAGATTTTCACATCATCACTTGGAATCTGAACAAAATACTTGGGTTCAGTTAGGAATGTGTGCTACTTACACAATGACAAGCTTCCCCATGGAAACCTACAGGAAGTAAGGAGTTCTACATCATACCCTTCGTCTTCTTTGCATCATTTTGCCACTGTTAAAGAAAAAGTGGGTAGAGGCAGATTGCAGAAATGATATAGAACAGGCATGGTTGGAAACATGTGGAGAGAAAAAAGACAGGTCCTAGAAATAAAGTCTTCCTAGAAACTTTGAAGTTGATGTCATTTATCTTAATTATAGTAAGAAATTTAAAAAAAAAACATAAAACAAAAAATGGCTGATACATTTTTTCTTAGAATTCTTAAAATAACTGCCTCTCATGTGTATTTAAATAACAGTCAAGAAACCTGTTCTGTCACTTGTGAGAATGAAGGCACTTGGCACAAAAGATAAGCTCTTTTTAAAGCTTTACCTTCTGAATGAACATGCAAATTAATAAATGTAATTAGGAGAGTACTGGATGTAAACAAAACACTTTAGTTACAAGGATTAAACTGGAATTGTTGAGTTGTGGAAAACCTAGTCTTTGGTTATCTTTCCTCTATTTTTTTTCTTTAATTTCTTTGTGAATGAAAGGCTATTTAATAGTCTATTACTTATTACACAGAAATTGAAGCTTTTCTATATAAGTTGAGGCTTTCATTTCATGTAGTTTTGGTTTGGAGAGTATGTTTTTCTATTTGTCCTTTTCAAGTTATATAACATACTGTGATCATAATCCTTCCCCTCACCAAAATTTTCCACAGACTTTACCTTTCACTACCCACTGGAATTCATGTTTCTTTAGTGAGAAAGGAGAGGGAAAGGGGGGTAGGAAGAGGAAGAAAGAGCAAGGGAGAAAGAAGAAAACAGAAAAACAATACAAAACAAAAAAATGAAAATGAGAAAGAAGGTTTTGTTATTTCGCTCAGCCTCTTCTTGAACTCTCAATCTTCCTGCCTCATTCGGCTCGGTGTTAGGATTATAATAGTTCACCACCACATCAGGGTATAGAATAGTGTTATGTATAATTTTGAATTGTTGCCCCTGCCTGTTTCAGTATTATCGCTTGCATAAAATTACTGTTAAAATTTTATCCGTTGGCGTTTGTTTTTTTATCCTGCCAGTCAGATATTGGCTACTTTAGTTCCAGAAGTTCCACTTGACATCTATATATTTTTATTAGATATTTTATTTACATTTCAAATGCTATCTCCTTTCCTGGTTTCCCTTCTGAAAACTCCTTATCCCATCCCCCCCTAACCCTGCTCACCACCTACCCACTCCTGCTTCCCTGTCCTGGTATTCCCCTACAATTGGGTATAGATCTTTCACAGGACCAAGGGCCTAACCTCCCACTGATATCCAACAAGGCATTTCTCTGCTATATATGCAGATGGAGACATGGGTTCCTCCATGTGTATTCTTTGGTTGGTGATTTACTCACTGGAAGCTCTGGGGGTACTCTTTGTTCATATTGTTGTTCCTCTTATGGGGCTGAAAACCCTTTCAGCTCCTTGGGTCTTTTGTTTTTAATAGCTGAGTAGTATTCCATTGTAAAAATGAACCACATTTTCTGTATCCATTCCTCTGGGTTCTTTACAGGAATTGTTGAGTTGTGGAGAACCTAGTCTTTGGTTATCTTTCTTCCATTTTTTTCTTTAGCTACTATGAACATGGTGGAGCATTTGTCCTTATTACATGTTGGAGCATCTTCTGGGTATATGCCCAGGAGTGGTATAGCTGAGTATTCTGGCAGTACTATGTCCAGTTTTCTGAGGAAACCCCAAACTGATTGCCACATTAGTTGTACCAGCAGTGAAGGAGTGTTCCTCTTTCTCCACATCCTTGCCAACATCTGCTTTCACCTGAATTTTTGTTCTGTGCCATTCTGACTAGTGTGAGGTGGAATCTCAGGGTTGTTTTGATTTGCATTTCTCTGATGACTAAGGATGTGAACATTTTTAGGTGCTTCTTAGCCATGCAGTATTCCTAAGTTGAGAAGTCTTTGTTTAGCTCTGTACCCCATTTTTAATAGGGCCTCACTTCTTAAGTTCATTGCATATATTGGCTATTAGCCCTCTATAAGATGTAGGGTTGGTAAAGATCTTTTCCCAGTTTGTTGGTTACCATTTTGTCTTATTGACAGTGTCCTTTGCCTTACAAAAGCTTTGTAATTTTAAGTCCCATTTGTCAATTCTTGATCTTAGAGCATAGGCTATTTCTATTGTGTTCATGAAATTTTGCCCTGTTCTCATGTGCTCGAGACTCTTCCCCAGTGTCTTTTTTATTAGATTCAGCATGTCTGGTTTTGTGTGAAGGTCCTTGTTCCACTTCGACTTAACCTTTGTACAAGGGGGCTGCAACCCTGTAGGTGGAACAACAATATGAACTAACCAGTACCCCCTGAGCTTGTGTCTCTAGCTGCATATGTAGCAGAAGATGGCCTAATCAGCCATCACTGGGAATAGAGGCCCCTTGGTCTTGCAAACTTTATATGTCCCAGCACAAGGGAAGGCCTGGGCCAAGTAGTGGGAGTGGGTGGGTAGGGGAGCAGGGGCGGGGGGGGGGTATAGGGAACTTTCGGGATAGCATTTGAAATGTAAATAAAGAAAATTAAAAAAATAGCAACAAAAAATGCAAATACTTACTTAAAAATTAAAAAAAAAAAAAAAAGAATGGATCAATTTTCATACTTCTAAATGCTAACCGCCAGATGAAACAGCACCATTTGATGAAAATGCTGTCTTTTTTAACACTGGATGGTTTTAGCTCCCTTGTTAAAAATCAAGTGGCCATAGCTGCATTTGTTCATTTCTGGGTCTTGAATTCTATTCAATTAATCTACATGCCTGTCACTGTACAATTACCATGCAATTTTTTATCACTATTTCTCTGTATTACAGCTAGAAGTCTGGGATGCTGATTCCCCCAGAAGTTCTTTTATTATTGAGAATAGTTTTCACTATCCTGGGTTTTTTGTTATTCCAGATAAATTTGAGAATTGCTCTTTCTAACACTATAAAGAATTGTGTTGAAATTTTGATGGTGATTGCATTGAATCTTTAAATTGCTTTCAGCAAGATGGTCATTTTAACTATATTAATCCTGCTAATCCATTAGCATGGGAGATTTTTCCACCTTTTGAGGTCTTCTTCAAATTCTTTCTTTAGAGACATGAAGTTCTTGTCATATAGACCTTTCACTTGCTGGGTTAGAGTCACTCCATGATATTTTATATTACTTGTGACAATTGGGAAGTGTGTCATTTCCCTAATTCTTTTCTCATCCTATTTATCCTTTGAGTATATGAAGACTACTGATTTGTTTGAGTTAATATTATATCTAGTCACTTTGCTGAAGTTGTTTATGAACTCTAGGAGTTCTCTAGTGGAGTTTTGGGGTTCTTTAAGTATACTATCATATCATTTGCAAATAGTGATAGTTTGACTTCTTATTTTCCAATTTTGTATCTCTTTGACCTCCTTTTGTTGTCTAATTGCTCTAGCTAGAACTTCAAGTACTATAGTGAATAGGTAAGGAGAGAGTGGACAGAATTGTCTAGTCCCTGATTTTAGTGATATTGCTTCAAGTTTCTCTCCATTTATTTTGATGTTTGCTAGTGGTTTGCTGTATATTGCTTTTAGTATGTTTGGGCCTTGATTTCCTGATCTTTCAAGATGTTGAATATGAAGGATGTTGAATTTTGTCAAATGCTTTTTATTTCTTTGAGTTTGTTTATGTAGGGGATTACATTGGTGGATTTCTGTATATTGAATCATCCCTGTATCCCTGGGATGAAGCCTACTGCATCATGGTGAATGATTGTTTTGATGTGTTCTTGGATTCAGTTGGCAAGAATTTTACAGAGTACTTTTGCATTGATATTCATAAGGGAAATTGTTCTGAATTTGTTTTTTTTTTTTTTGGTTGGGTCTTTGTGTGGTTTTTATATCAGCATAATTGTGGCTTCAAAGAATGAATTTGGTAGTGTTCTTTCTATTTCTATTTTGTGGAATATTTTGAACAGTTTTATTATTAGATCTTCTTTGAAGGTCTGTTAGATTTCTGCACTAAAACCATCTGGTCCTCGATTTTTTTTAGTTGGGAGATTTCTATTAAATGCTTTTATTTCTTTAGGGGTTATGGGACTGTATAGATGGGTTATCTGATCCTGATTTAAGTTTGGTACTTGGTATCTGTCAAGAGAAGTGTCCATTCCATTGAGATTTTCCAGTTGTGTTGAATTTAGGCTTTTGTAGTAGGATCTAATGATTTTTTGTATTTCCTCGGTTTCTGTTGTTATATCTCCCTTTTCATTTCTGATTTTGTTAATTTGGAAACTGTCTCTGTGTCTTCTTATTAGTCTGGTTAAGGGATTATCTATGTTATTGATTTTTCTCAAAGAACAACTCCTGATTTTGTTGATTCTGTGTTTAGTCCTGTTTGTACATACTTGGTTGATTTCAACCCTGAGTTTTATTACATCCTGTCATTCACTTCTCTTGGGTATATTTGCTTCTTTTGGTTTTTGAGCTTTTGGATGTTCTGTTAAAATTCTTGAGTATGCTTTCTCCAGTTTCTATTTAGAGGCACTCAGAGCTATGAGTTTTCCTCTTTGCTCTTCTTTCATTGTGTCCCATAAGTTTGGGTATATTGTAGCTTCATTGTCCTTCAATTTAAAAAAAAGTCTTTAATGTCTTTCTTTCTTCCTTCTTTCCTTGACCAAGTTATCATTGATAGAGTGTTGGTCAGCTTTCATGTGTATGTGGGCATTCTTCTGTATTTTTTTTCTTTTGAATACCAGCCTTCATCTGTTATCATTGATTCAGCCTTCATTCTAATATTGGATAAAAGTGACTTTCAACCAAAAGCCATAACAAAACATAAGGAAGGACACTTGATACTCATCAAAGGAAGAACCTACCAAGAACTCTCAATTCTGAACCTCTATGCTCCAAATGCAAGGGTACCCACATTCATAAAAGAAACTTTACTAAAGCACAAAGCACACATGGCACATCACACAATAATTCTAGGGACTTTATCACCATACTATCATCAATGGACAGATCAGGGAAACACGAACTAAACAGACAAAAAGCAAAACTAACAGAAATTATGGAGCAAGTGGATTTAAAAGGTATCTATAAAACATTTCATCCTAACACAAAAGAATATACCTTCTTCTCAGCACCTCATGATATTTTCTTCAAAATTGACCATATAATCAGTCACAAAACAGCCCTCAATGGATATAAGAGGATTGAAATAATCCCATGCTTCCTATACATTTCATAGTCTCTGGAGAGAATTCTGGTGTAATTTGGCTAAGTCTGCCTTTATATGTTACTTGACATTTTCCCCTTACTGCTTTTAATATTCTTTCTTTGTTTTGAGCATTTGGTGTTATGATTATTATGTAACTGCATGAATTTTTGTTGTCTACTCTATTTGGAATTCTGTATGCTTCTTGTTGTTCATGGTCATCTCTTTCTTTATGTTAAGAAAGTTTTCTTCTATAATTTTGTTGATATTTGATGGGCGTTTAAGTTGGTAATCTTCACTCTTTTCTATATCTATTATCCTTAGGTTTGGTCTTCTCATTGTGTCCTGTATTTCCTGGATGTTTTTGGTCAGGAGCTTTTTGCATTTTGCACTTTCTATGACATCTGTGTCAATGTTTTCTATGGAATCTTCTGCACCTGAGATTCTCTCTTCAATCTCTTGAATTCTGTTGGTGATACTTGCATCTATGATTCCTGATATCTTTCCTTGGTTTTCTACCTCCAGTGTTATCTCCCTTTGTGATTTCTTTATTGATTCTATTTTCATTTTTAGATCTTGAATGGTTTTGTTCATTTCTTTCAACTATTTTGTTGTGTCTTCCTATGATTCTTTAAGGGATTTTTGTGTTTCCTCTTTAAGATCTTATTCCTGTTTACCTGTGTTCTCTTGTATTCCTTCAAGGGAGTCATTTATGTCCTTCTTAAAGTTCTTTATTATCATCATGAGATGTGATTTTAAATCAGTCTTACTTTTATGGTGTATTGGGGATATCCAGGGCTTACTGTAGTGGGAGAAATGGGGTCTGATGTTACCAAGTAGCCTTGGTTTCTGTTGCTTATATTCTTGTGCTTGCCTTTCACCATCTGGCTATCTCTGCTGTTAGCTGGTCTTGCTGTCTCTGACTGTGTCTTGTCTGTCCTGCAAGCCTGTGTGTTAGTACTCCTGGGAGACCAGTTCTCTCTAGGAGGAATTTAGGTATAGAGAGCTGTTGTACAGGGTCAACTCTGGGGTCCCGACAAAAACTAGAATGATCCTGTCCCCAGTTGATCCTTGGTTCCTGTGTCCCGATGGCTCTTGGTGTAACCCTCTTCTGCCAGAAATTTTAAGAGAAATGATGGTTTTACCAGTGCTTGCAGGTGTTTAGGCCCTTCTAGGAAACCAGATCTTTCTTGGAGGTTTGTGTGTATTCAGCTCAGTGACGAAAGATCAGCTCTGGGCGGGGAAATCAGAAGACTCTTATTCCAGGCAGCTCCTTGGTTCCATTGTCCTGAGGGTTTTGGTCAGGTTCCTCTGAGCAGCAGTGGTGGTCCTACCTGTGTTCACAGGACTGTATGTACTCCTGGGAGACTCACTCTTTCTTAGCATTATTTGGGTATGATATCTTCCTTTAATTCTTAATTTTCTAGAGCAGGTGATTGTATAACTCAAATTTCTTATCAACATTTCTTTTGTTACATAGAGGATTGTACTTAAAAACTTATCAGAAGGTAACTAATACTGGGTAGATTAATGTTTCTTGATTTTTTTTCCAGTGGGTATAACTAAGGAGTATAAAATGTTTAAGGACTTTTTTATGATATAGAAATGAACATATTGAAAATAAATTCAATTTTAGAAGAAAATATTTTGGTTTTTACCATCTTATTCTCTCTCTTTTTCTCTTTCTTTCTTTCTTTCTTTAAAACAAAAAAGAAGTTTATTGACCTCATAGGAAACTGAAAGTCTAAAGTAGAAAGATTTCAGGTTGACCTCTAGCCAGGCCTTCTTAGATACATCAAAACGTGGTAGAGTGGCAGAAAGGAAAATAGCTGTATGCAGAAGATCATATGGCAAAACAACAAGCCAGATTGATTCACTTTTTTTTTCTACACTCCTGATTTTATTCCCCTCCCCTTTGACTGTTCCACATCTCATACCTCCTCTCTGGCCCCCTGTCTCCACGAAGATGTTCCAATCCCCCACCCCAACACCCGCCATACCTCTAAACTCCCTGGGGCATCCAGTCTCTATAGAGTTAGGTGTATCTTTTCTGACTCAGCACAGACCCACAGTCCATAGCTGAATATGTGTTGGGGGTTTCACATCAGTTGGTGTGTGCTGCCTGCTTGGTGTTGCAGTGTCTGGGAGATCACAGGGGTCCAGGTTACCTGAGACTGCTGGTCCTCATACAGGGTTGCCCCCCTCCTCAGCTTCTTCCAGCTTTTCCCTAATTCAACCACAGTGCTCAGCAGCTTTTGTCCATTGGTTGAGTGCAAATATTAGCATCTAATTCTTACAGCTGCTTGTTGGGTCTCTAGAGGGCCAGCCATGATAGATCCCTTTTTGTGAGCATGCCATAGCCCCAGTAACATAGCTTGAAGCCTCCCATCAAGCTGGATCCCACTTTGGGCCTTTAAGTGAACATTCATTTCTCAGGATCCTCTCCATTTCTATCCCTGCAGTACTTTCAGATAGGGTCAGAGTTTTGACTGTAGGATAGCAATGCCATCACTTACTTGATGCCCTGTCTTTCTGCTGGAGGTAGACTCTAGAAGTTCCCACTCCCCACTATAGGGCATTTCATCTAGGGTCCTTCCATTTGAGTCCTGAGAGTCTCTCACCTCACATCTCTCTGGTACTTTCTGGGGTGTCCTCTCAACCTCCTACCTCCTGAGATGTCCTGCTTCCATTCTTCATGCTGGGCCTCAGTCCTTTTCCCCTACCTAATACCAGATCATGTTCCCCTCTTCCTCCCTTCCTGCTCCCTTTCCCTCCCAGGTGCTTTCATCCCCCAAGTGCTTTCTTCTCCATCCCAAGTGGGCCTAAGGTGCCGTCACTTGAGAATTTCAGTCTGTTGAACTTTTTGAGTTCTGTGGATTGTATCTTGGGTATTCTGTGCATTTTTTTGGCTAATATCCACTTATTAGTGAGTCCAAACCATGCATGTCTTTTGTGTCTGAATTACTTCACTCAGGATAATGTTTTCTAATTCCATTCATTTGCATGCAAAACTCAGGATGTCCTCATTCTTAATAGATGAGTAGTATTCAATTGTGTAATGAACCACATTTTCTGTATCCATTCTTCTATCATCGGAAAACTGGGTTGTTTCCAGCTTCTGTCTATCGCAAACAAGGCCACAATGAACATAGTGGAACATGTACCCCTGTGGCATGGTGGGTATATTCCCAAGAGTGGTATAGCTGGTTCTTCAGGTAGATCAGTTTCCAATTTTATGAGGAAAGTCCAGAATGTTTTCAAGAGTGGTTGTACCAGTTTGCAATGAAGGAGTACTCCTCTTTCTCCGTATCCTCTCCAACATGTGTTGTCACCTGAGGTTTTAATCTTATCCATTCTGAGTGGTGTAAGGTGGGATCTCAGAGTCATTTTGATTTGCATTTCTCTGATCGCTAAGGACTTTGAACATTTCTTTAGTTGCTTCTCAGCGATTTGAGATTCCTAAATTGTGAATATTCTGTTCAGTTCTATACCACATTTTTTATTGGATTGTGTGCTTTTTGTGTTGGTTACCTTATTGAGTTCTTTACATATTTTGGATATCAACCCTCTATCAGGTGAGTAAAGATGTTTTCCCAATCTGTAGGTGGCTGATTTTTCTTATTGACCTTGTCCTTTGCCTTACAGAAGCATTATAGTTTCATGAGGTCCCATTTATCAATTCTTGATCTTAGACCATGAGCCATTGGAGTTCTGTTTAGGAAATTTGACCCTGTGCCAATGAGGTTGAGGCTTTTTTTTTTCAAGTTCTCTTCTATTAGATTCAGTGTATCTGGCTATATGTTGAGGTCCTTGATCCACTTGGTCTTGATCTTTGGTAAACTTTCTTTTATGAATGTGGGTGCTGACATTCATATGTAGGAATTTATTTCAGCTTCCTGACTTTCAGGTGTGTTGGTGTATTCAGGGCTTGCTATGTTGGGAGTACTGGTTTCTGATTATGCCCATGGATATTGGCTTCTGTTGCTTATTTGCTTGTGCTTGCCTCTAACCATCTGGTTATCCCTAGTGTTTGCTGGTCTGGATGACTTTGTCTGTGGTCTGCTACATTTGTCCCTGGGTTGCTTCAGGTCTTCTGGTAGGTCTGTGGCCTTGGCTGTAGCAGACCTCCTGTTGGGCCTTCCAACTGGGAGGTCTTCAGAGGGGCAGAGAAGCTGCTGATATATTGTCCTGGCTGTAGTAGATCTCCTGGGAGGCCTTCAGACCTCTATTGGGTCTTCAGAGGAGCAGTCAAACTGTTTTCCTGTGTGAAGCTGTTCTCTGGGGTGTGGGGTGGGGAGTACTATAGACTTTGGTTTCTCTTTCCTTGTGTGCTGCAGAACTCTAGGGAAGCTTTCAGTCTAGTGGGTTAGTTGCCCTGTACCCCACAAAGCCCCAGGAGGTCTTCAGACAGTGGTGTCCTTTGCACAGTTACGCTGTGTACAGAGGAACTACTGGGATGCCTTTAAGCTGTGGTATCTTCAGGGAAACAGACAAGCTGTTAATCAGTTGCACAGTTGCACTATGCACAGAAGATCTTCTGGGATGCCTCAGGTTGTGGTATCTGTTGCCCAACTGCTCTGAGTGCAGCAGACCTTCTAGGATTCCTCAGAATGTGGTATCTTTGGGGGACAGACTAGCAAGCAAACTGTCAAGGCAAAAGATTGGCCAGAAGGGTATCCATCTTTTTCTAAACTATAGTGTTAACTTTTTCCTTAAGCCAAATCCCATCCTGATATTATACAAATGTTTAACAATAACAATATCAAACTTTACAATGTGATTGATAAGACTAAGACCAGTTTTAGTTATTTTTGTTGGTTATTTTTTATCTAAAAGTAATAAAATATAAACAGTATGTTTTGAATTTACTAAAATATTTTCCTTATATCTCTAAACCCAAATCTTTAAAACTAGTTTGGTTCATATTCCTTCATTATTTACTGTTTATAGTTTTTAAAATTTAACTTTTATTTATAATTAAGAAGTATTGGTTCCACATTTCTAAATTTAAATTCAAATATTTTACCATTAGGTACATTTATAAATTTTTAATATTTACTTATTTCCAATCTAATTATAATTTCCTATGTTCAATAAGAAAGTATAAAATTAAGATACAGATCTGTTTCTCAGACTTACATTAATGAAAACTTTTTTTGTCTCTGAGATATTTCTGAACAAAAAAGTACCTGAATTTGAATCTTTAGCACCCATGTAAACCAAAGCTGAAAGAAACGGAGGTACTCCTTGGCTTTCTGACCACCAATCAATCCCCAGTTTTGTTGAATAATCTTGTTTTAAGGAATAAGGCAGAAAGTGAGAGATAAGGACAATCAATATCCCCTATTGTTTCTATTTGTGTATATGTATATATACATACAAAACCATAAACTTACATAAATTACTTAAAATAGACACAAATTATATTTTAGAAGATTTATTTTTTTCATGTGTTTATGTGTTTTACATGTACCATGCTTGTAGGTGCACCCACTTAATGCCTAGTGGCCATGAAGTTAAAAAAGAAAAAAAGAAATGTCATTAGATCTCCTAGAACTGGAATTAGAGTCATCATCATGAAATGTTTACTTTCATGTGTTTTATGTCATTAACTGTTTTATTTAGGCTTCTATATATCATTAAAATTCCTGTAAAACCTTACCTTTTAGTTGATGTACTTTACATCATTGGCTTATTGCTTTGGTCCTTGGAGTTTTCTGAAATAAGTTTTTATTACAAAGTCTACACTTGACTTTGACATGTAGACCAGAACAATTACCTGACTTTCTCTTTTTATTTTATCTTATTTTGCTTCATACATACTGAAGCTCTCTTATGACTATTTTGGAGATATAGGTTTCCTATACTTACTTATAAAGTTGATTTTGTTATTATAACATCATTTGCTGTAACCTTATAAAAATAATTTGCTGCAAAAATTATTTATACTATATAAATGAGTTTATTACTAAAATTTTATGTAATATTGAATGTTGGGTAGTTGTTATTTTATCTTAAAATGTTTTTAACTTAGTGAATATTTTCTTTTTTATTGGCTATTTTAGTTATATACATTTCAAGTGCTGTCCCCCTTTCAATAATCCCCTCTGAAACCCTAACCAACCCATCCCTGCTCTCCTTTTCCTCTACAAAGGTGCTCCCCCATCTTTTTACTGACTCCTGCCTCACTGCTCTAGAATCCCCCTACTCTGGGGCATCATCAAGTCTCCACAAGACTAAGGGGCTTCCCTCCCATTGATGCCATATTAGGCCACCCCCTGTTACATATATAGCTGGAGCTATGGATCCCTCCATGTGTACTCTTTGGTAGGCGGTTTTGTCTCTGGGAGCTCTGCATGGTCAGTTTAGTTGATACTGTTTTTCTTCCTATGGGATAACAATCAACTGTAGCTCCTTCAGCTCTTCCTCTAACTCTTCCATTGGTGCCCCTGGACTCAGGTCAATGGTTGGCTGTGAATATCTGCATCTCTATTGGTAACTTCAGTGATTATTTTGTTCTCCCTTTTAAGTAGGATTGAAGCATCCACACGTTGGTCTTCCTAAGCTTCATGTGGTATGTGAGTAAATGAGTATTCTGAGCTATTGGACTAATATCCACAAATCAGTGAGTACATACTTTGTGTCTTCTTTTGTGTCTGGGATACCTCACTCAGAATGATATTTTCTAGTTCCATCTATTTGCTTGCAAATTTCATGAAGTCAATGTTTTTTAATACCTGAGTACTACTCCATTGTGTAAATGTACAATATTTTCTGTATCCATTCTTTTGTTGAGGGTCATTTGTGTTTCCAGCTTCTGGCTATTATAAAGAAGGCTGCTATGAACATAGAGGAACACATATACCTGTTATTTGTTGGAGCATCTTTTGGGTAGATGACCAGTAGTGGTGTAGCTGTGTCTTTGGGTAGAACTATTCCAATATTCTAAAGAACCTCCAGATTGATTTTCAAAGCGATTTTACGATCTTGAATTTCCACCAGCAATTGAGGAGTATTCCTCTTTCTCTATGTCCTCTCCAGCATCTGCTGTCACCCCAGTTTTTATCTTAGCCATTCTGATTGGTATGAGGTGAATTCTCAGGGTTGTTTTGATTTGCATTTCCCAAATGACTAAGGATGTTAAACATTTCNNTAGTTTTGCTAAGGGTTTATCTATCTTGTTGATTTTCTTAAAGAACCAGCTCCTGGTTTTATTGATTCTTTGTATAGTTTTCTTTTTTACTACTTGGTTGATTTCTGCACTGAGTTTGGTTATTTCTTGTCGTCTACTGTTCTTGGGTGTATTTGCTTCTTTTTGTTCTGGAGCTTTCAGATGTTCTATTAAACTGGTTTAGGAGCTCTCATATTTTTTATGGAGGCACGTATGGCTCTGAATTTTCCTCTTAGCATTGGTTTTATTGTGTTTGAGTATGTTGTGCCTTCATTTTCATTAAATTCTAAAATATCTTTAATTACTTTCTTTATTTCTTCCGTATTTTTTTTTCTTTTACACCTCAAGGATCAAGCTGAGTCTGGGGGTTGCCTTAATTGGTTGGGATCCAGAGCTCAGACTTTGCTCTGGATAAAGGCACAAACTAGAAGTATCAATTCACATTTTATTTAATGGTTAAAGATATAACGTATATTTGATTATTATTGTTATTTTTCTGAAAGTCTGACTTTTCTTGCCTTTGTTCCATTACTCTCATTTTTTTCTTTTTTTTAAATTTATTTTATTTTTATTATTATTATTATTTTCTTTATTTACATTTCAAATCCTATCCCGAAAGTTCCCTATACCCCCCCCCGCTCCTGCTCCCCCCACCCACCCACTCCCACTACTTGGCCCAGGCCTTCCCCTGTGCTGGATCATATAAAGTTTGCAAGACCAAGGGGCCTAGAGAAAGTACCCAAGGACCTGAAGGGGGCTGCAACCCTGTATGTAGAACAACATTTTTTTCTTTATTTTAATAAATACCTTTTCCTGTTTTATTCTTTTTACCTTTTTAGAACATCTGTGCAGTACTCTTAAAGTGTGCTCAAT
The DNA here is from genome assembly GCF_900095145.1 of Mus pahari. NCBI lineage: Eukaryota > Metazoa > Chordata > Mammalia > Rodentia > Muridae > Mus > Mus pahari. The sequence continues at coordinate 105,008,738 of NC_034613.1, read as the reverse complement.
TAACCTATACCACTATCCCAATTTTTATGGTGCATGGGGTGGAGTCCATGGCTTATACTTCTTATATAAACATTCTATTACTGATTACTATCCAAACAGTATCCATTACTGTGGGGCATTGGGCTATGCACAGGCAACCAGGTTTCTAGTTGAGGCTAGACGTTGAACCCCAAGACCCGGTGGTGATAATTCACATACATGGGATGGAAGGAGTTCTCTCATGTCTCCTGGAACCCTGGCTCCTACTGAAGTTAACACCCCCCCAGCCCCCACAAGAAAAGCATGGTTAGTAGTTATGTAGGCAATGTCCCAAGCTTCTAACCTTCAGGCTAGACTCCTCCCCAGTTACCTAGCAACAGTAAAGATAAGAGCATAACCTAAGAGAGGCTGCTTGGCCCCACCTTGCTCTCTTGCTCTTACTCCCTTTACACTTCCTCTCCCCTCTCCTCTCCTCCCCTCTCCTCCCCTCTCCCTCTCTCCCTCTGACTCTCTAAATTTCTTCTCTCTCTCTCCTTTCCCCCTTCTCTTCTCCTGGCCATGGCTGGTCTCTCTTTTACCCTCTCTCCTTTCCCCTACCTTTATACAATAAAGCTCTAAAATCATAGACTGTCTCTGTTCATCAAGGCCCACTGTGCTTACTCTCACCTTTATGGGAACCTCTCTCCCTCAGCCCTCTTTCTCAGAACCCCAGGACTACAGGGTGTTGCCTTGGGGTCCCTGGTTGGGGGCTGCCCCTTGTCCACCTCCCATCGAGTGGGGTCAGTGGCTTAGATGCCTACCCAGGGCCAAGTGGAAAGCTTCTGGCAGCAGTCCAGTGTCTGCCTGCCCAGAGCATAGGAGGAACTCTGGCCAGGCACAGGCTATCCTCCCTCCCCCCTCTTCCCCAACCCCCTTTTAGTTCCCATACATTACTCTCTTCTAGAATGTCTACCTTAATCTTTGTCTTTACTTTTTACTGGTATTTATATTAAAGCATCTATATTATAATTTAAGTATTGATACATTTCTAAAATATTTTTTTTCTCATGCATATTGAGCACGATGTATTATAATATTCTTATTCTATTGGTATTTTATTTAGTTCCACTTAATATTTTTGGTTCAACTCACTGAATTTATTAAAAGTATGCTATCTTATAGTTAGGAAGTTCACATTCAATTTTGTGAATACAAATATAACCTCTATGTCTCAATGAGTTCTAAGTTTATAAGTCCTAGGACAGCCATTTAGAATTGAAGTTTTATTTTCTATTTTTCTACTTGACTTTAGACATTTAGTAGAATTACAAAATAAAAATATTTAAACTAGTTTTATTTTTTCTCTTATTTCTGTCTTCCCATTTGCCCATTTATTCTACTTACACTTTAACAAAATAGTACAAATATTCTAATCAGCAACTCCAACAACATATTTTGTTTCCTTTAGTCATGTGTTTATTAAGTACTGTCTTTTTAGTTCTGCAGTGAATGAAGGCAAATACTAACTTTGTTAGTTAACCCAAACATCATTTGAGAATTTAATCTCAGAGAACCAAAAATAAGGGGAAAATGAGAAATTAGAAAAAAAAATGCAAAAAGAAACGTAAGGAGTTCCTTTCCAAACTAACCAGAATTTAGTAATGAGGAAACCTGATTACTCTATTCACAATAGGATTTAGCCTATTACCTGCATCTCTCAAAGTAGACTGCATAAATTATTATAACTCCAAACCATTTTAAGGAAGAAAAATCAATCGTCTACTATTCTAAATTCACTTACTGGAACATTAACTCACACCAATTCCACTTTTTAAAAAAGCTTTCAAAAAAAAAAAAAACTTCTAGAGAAGCCTAACTAATTGTTTTGTATGAGTTTAAGGCACATTCCAAGTCATATGTAAAACTGCTAAAGCGGCCAATGTAGTGAGAACTTTGGTTACTTTTAAAGTACTGAAATATTAGTTTTCAATTTAACCTCAGGTGTGCAATGTGGTGCTACTTCAGATTGTCCATAGCAATGGATTATGACTTGCCTAGTGCTCTAGCGGGGAGGTACGATTTTGACAGTTGAAAATATTTTCTGCAAGTGTGATATTTGGGATGCTGGTGACTGTTTTTTTTTTAATGATAATTTTTTACTAGATATTTTCTTCATTTATATTTCGAATGCTAACACCTTTCCTAGTTTCCACTCAGAAGGTCCCATATACCCTCACCTCACACTGCTCCCCAACTCACCCACTCCCCAGAGAATGGCCTAGTTGGCCATCAATGGGAGGAGAGGCTCTTGGTCTTGCTGGGGATTCTCTAGAGGTTATATAAATGTTAGAGTCTCAGGAAGCATTGTTTTTATGATGTTGGTTGGTTTCTATGTGGTTGTTTAAGTCATCACTCAGGATGATATCCTCCAGATACATCCATTTGCTTAAGAATTTCATGCATTCATTGTTTTTAATAGCTGAGTAGTATTCCATTGTGTAAATGTACCACATTTTCTGTATCCATTCCTCTATTGAGGGATATCTGGGTTCTTTCCAGCTTCTGGCTATTATAAATAAGGCTGCTATGAACATAGTGGAGCATATGTCCTTATTACCAATTGAAACATCTTCTTGGTATATGACCAGGAGATGTATTGCTGGATCTGCTGGTAGTACTATGTCCAGTTTTCTGAGGAACCGCCAGACTGATTTCCAGAGTGGTTGTACAAGCTTGCAATCCCACCAGCAATGGAGAAGTGTTCCTCTTTCTATACAACCTCGCCAGCATCTGCTGTCACCTGAATTTTTGATCCTAGCCATTCTGACTGGTGTGAGGTGGAATCTCAGGGTTGTTTTGATTTGCATTTCCCTGATGATTAAGGATATTGAACATTTTTTCAAGTGCTTCTCAGCCCTTTGATATTCCTCAGTATAGAATTCTTTGTTTAGCTCTGTACCCCATTTTTTATGGGGTTATTTGAATTTCTGGAGTTCAGCTTCATGATCTCTTTGTATATATTGGATATTAGTCCCCTATCAGATTTAAGATTGGTAAAAATTCTTTCCCAATCTGTCGGTGGCCTTTTTGTATTATTGACAGTATCTTTTGCCCTACAGAAGCTTTGCAATTTTATGAGGTCCTATTTGTCGATTCTTGATCTTACAGCACAGGCCATTGCTGATCTGTTTAGGAATTTTTCCCCTGTGCCCATATCATCGAGGTTTTCCCCCACTTTCTCCTCTACAAATTTCAGTGTCTCTGGTTTTGTATGGAGTTCTTTGATCCACTTAGACTTGAACTTTCTACAAGGAGGTAAGAATGGATCTATTCTCATTCTTGTACATGATCACTGCCAGTTGTGGCAACACCATTTCTTGAAAATGCTGTCTTTTTTCCACTGGATGGTTTTATCTCCCTTGTCAAACATCAAGTAATCATAGGTGTGTGGGTTTTTTTCTGAGTCTTCAATTCTGTTCCATTGATCTACATGTCTGTTGCTATACCAGTACCATACAGTTTTTATCACAATTGCTCTGTAGTACAGCTTGAAGTCAGGCATTGTGATTCCCCCATAGGTTCTTTTATTGTTGAGAATAGTTTTTGCTATCCTAGGTTTTTTGTTATTCCAGATGAATTTGCAAATTGCCCTTTCTAACTCAGTGAAGAATTGAGTTGGAACTGAAATTTTAAACAACTTGAAAAAAATGTTGGACGTAAATCATGAATGCTAGCAAGAATATAAGCATTTAAATAAAGAAAATACTGGGTTGAAAAGCACAATTTAGGTGTTCCTGTAGGGGGAGCACAACCTTGAGTACAGTTTTCAAGTCTTAGCTCAATGGGGTAGGGGGGTTGAGGGGCATGCCATGAGGTTGCCCTATCTTCCCCCTTTGTTCTTTCCCTGAAAGCAGAAGGAGATGAAAGTTTAACATAGAGGGTTGAGTGAAAGGCTTTTTAGCCAAGGAGGTGGACTGTGAGCACTAATCCTACTGCTGCATGTCATTTCTGCCTCCACTGCCAGCTGCCTGCTTGGGCAGCACTGCTGCATCATTTGCTAGCCTGCTGCCCACCTCAGGACTCCTGTGCAAGGGGCTGGGCCAGGCTGGGCCAGGGTCACAGTAGGTCACTAGGCATGGTCTGCACTCTCCTGCTGGGCGGGAGGGAGGAAAGGAGCTCAGAGCAACACTCTGAGGAAGCAGAGTTTAGAGCAGGTGCTGCAGCTGGGCAGAGTACTGACCATCATTTGCATAGACACAGATCAAAGCAGATAGCAAGGGAGGAGGGGCTACAGAGTCTGGAGAACCTGCTGCTGCAGCTGAAACCTGTTGGGGAGGGGGAGCAGGGAGGAAGCTGGCCAGGAACACTAGAGAGAGAGAGAGAGAGAGAGAGAGAGAGAGAGAGAGAGAGAGAGAGAGAAAGAGGAGAGAGAGAAGGCTAGTAGTTGATCTAGGTCACTCAAGGTCTTGAGAAACTTGGAGTTCTGATACAGGTCTCTGTGTGAGAAGCATCTTCTTTAAGCTGAATCTGTCTTGCATGGATGGCATAACCATCATCTTGCTACCCTTTTGGGACTATAGGGGTGTATGGGGAAGAGGGGGGAGAGAGAGAGAGCCCATGTCTGGCCAGAGTTCCTCCTGTGTTCCGGGTAGGCAGACAGGGGAGGGCTGCCAGATGTTTTCCATTCAGCCCCAGGTGGCATCTAAGCCACTGACCCCACTCGATGGGGGTGAGGGTGGGGGTAGACAACAGGCAGCCCCCAATACCAGGGGCCCTGGGGCGACATCCTCAGCTCAGGAGGAGAGAGAGAGAGAGAGAGAGAGAGAGAGAGAGAGAGAGAGAGAGAGAGAGAGAGAGAGAAGAGGTTCCCACACAGGCAAGAGTCCTGAGTCCAGGTCTTGACTAGAGCACAGGAAGCTCTTCCATCAGGAGAATAGAAACAGCTCATTAGAAGAAAGCCTACCCCTACCCCGTCATCTAAGCACAGTGGTCCTTGATGAACAGAGACAGTCTATCATTTTATAGATTTATTGTTGAAAGTGATTGGGGAAGAGAAAAGGTAAAAGAGAGAGATACTTGCCTTGGCCTAGAGTAGAGAAGGGGGAAAAGGAGAGAGAGAAGAAAGGCTAGAGAATAAGAAAGCGAGAGGGAGAGGGAGAGAGAGTAAGAGAGGGAGAGGAGAGCATGTAAGAGGGAGAGAGTGAGGAGAGAGTAAGAGAGAAAGGAGAGAGCATGAGAAAAGAATGAGTTGGGGCCAAACAGCTCCTTTTATGGAGGGTTGTTATCTTACTGTTGCTAGGCAACTGGGAGGAGTCTAGCCTGAAGATCAGAAGCTTGAGACATTGTATACATGGCTACCAGACACAACTTCTCCTGTAGGGGCTGTGGGGGCAGTAACTTCAACAGGAGTCAGGTGTCCAGGAGACATGAGGGAATGCCTTCTGTCCCATGTAGATGAATTATCACTACTAGTTTCTACTGTGGTTCAGACATCAGCTTGATTGGAGACCTGTGGGAACTAAAATGGGCTCAGGGGACCATGGGGGAGGGTGGATAGCCTGAGCCCTGCCAGAGTTCCTCCTATGCTATGGGCAGGTGGATGAAGGAGGGCTACCAGATGCTTTCCACTGAGCCCCAGGTGGGCATCTAAGCCACTGACCCCACTCAGTGGACAAGGTACAGCCCCAGAAACCAGGGGCCCTGGAGTGACCCCCTGTGCCCTGGGGTTATGGGAAAGAGGGCTTAGGGAGAAAGGTTCCCATGCAGGTGAGAGAAAGCGCAGATTAACAGAGAGAGAGAGAGAGGGGGGGGGACAGAATGAGGAGAGGAACAAGAGAGGAGTGAGGAGGGGCCAAACAGCCCCTCTTAACATATGCTCTTATCTTTACTGTTGCTAGGTAACTGGGGAGGAGTTTAGCCTGAAGGTCAGAAGCTAGAGACATTGCCTATGTTACTACTAACCATTCTTCTCTAGTGGGGTCTGTTGGGGTGGTAACTTCTACAGGAGCCAGAGTTCCAGGTGACATGAGAGAACTCCTTCCATCCCATGTAGGTGAATTATCACCACCAGGTCCAAGGGCTCCACTTCTAGCCTCAACTGGAAACCACACTGTCTGTGTATAGCCCAATGCCCCACAGAGACCAGCCTGTCTGTACATAGCCCATTGCCCCACAGATCTTCAACTGCACAAATAAAAATTTTTTTCTATAATTTCACATTTTCATAATTCTACTTATATCAATTTAATGTTGGCCTGAAATACTGAATGAAATGGCCTAAAATTTTTTTGTAAGTTTTAAATTGTGTGTCATTCTTAACAGCTTGATTATATAGACCATACCTCGTGGTGCTTTACATTGTTTTCCAAGCAAATGACACCTTTGCCTGGATTATTTCACATCCATGTTGTATCCAACACCTGCTTATTAGTTAGTACATGGGCTTCTTTGTATGTTTTTCACTGGTGTCACAAAATTCCATAGAAAACAAGAAAGAAATTGTTAAAAGTTCCTGTCCTCTAGCTTCCAGGTCCATGCATAGAAGAGGCACAATACCATGGTGAAAAATTGAGAAAAAAAATGTCAAGGAGACAAGAAAGAGACAAATGAGGATAGTAAAAGATGATCCCGTGAAATACAGGCTTTGGATAACTGTTCTTTCAACAGGGTTCAGTTCGTAATACCTTATCCAGGTGTGAAATCATCAGTGAATTAAGCCACGGACGAATTTAGAACATGCACAATTCAATCACATCGTAATAATCCTGCCTTATGGTAGACAAACCTTAAAAATGTGAAACTTCTATTGAGAGATTTTATATAAAAATTAAAACATAGTTTCTGGTACAAAATGACTATTATGATGTTCAAGTAACCCTTAGAAACAGTCTATAGCAAGACTTGTGGAAGAGTTCAGAAAACGATTGAAGAAGCTAGAGGGGTCAAGAACACTTCACAGAGACCTACTGAGTCAACTAAATACATATTTTAATGTGTATTTGGGATGTATTGTACGTGTGTATGTGTCCTTTTCATCTCTAGAAAATAACTTCAGACATGACATCATGTGAGTAGGAATATTTTTCTGGCTTACTGTTGGGCTCACTGTGCTTATCACAATGTTATATAAATATCATTTTGCAACTTTAAAAATAATTTACTTTTAATAATAAATAACTCCTAGATTTACTTGAGAATAACACTTTATGCTTTTCAGCTATTGGTTATATCATTTGCTGATGGTTTACTCTCTCATTTTCTTTCCTGTTTTATCTTCTGCTAAACAAAGAAGCCTTACCACAGCCTTGCCTCTTGTTACAAGTAACTTGTATCCTATCAAATCTCAATTCAGAAGAAAAACATCATTACACTGTTGCTGCACTTATGCTTGAATTTTATGTGGCACATCAAGCTTTGAGTTCCTACTGAAATTGACAGAAACTTCTTTTGTAATCAAATGGTACTACTCTATCCAGTCTTGATTCCTTTATTATCTAACAACTTTCTAACAGCTTGCCTTACAAAAAAATTCTGAATATAAATCTCTTCCTCAGAGTATGTCTTCTAAAACAACAGAAGGCAAAAATTCAGAACTTTTTCTTCAAATTCAGTCATATTATCCAAACTACAAATGAAATAGTATTATTTTTAAACATCCATTTTATGAAATCTCAAAGAACTAATAACATGTAAGAAAAGTATTTCAATGTTTCATATTATTCTTTCAACATCATTAATTCTTTTTGCTAGATTAGGACATTTTAGCCCTGTTCTTCTAACACTGGTATCCTTAACTTAAAAGTTTTTTTTTTTTTTTTTTTGAAAGCGTTAATTACAGCAACAAAGTAGAACAAACTTGGAATTATTTATGTACTTAATTCTAAGACTCAATAGAGAAATGAGGTATTTTTTGATTAATGCTATATAAACTTTCAACATTCCTTTTCTATAATGAAAATTAACATGCAGCTAATACACTGGTAGAAAATAACTCCATTTATGCATAACATAAAACAAAGAGAAATCTGCAAATTTGTATGGATCAATAATGTTCTATTAAAAATGACTGATAAAGTTAGTTAAAATGAAGAAAATTATCATTAACTAGATGTCATCTTTCCTTATCTTGAATTTGAAGGCAGGAAGCTAAGCCTGCTAAGTTTAAAAAGTGAGCTTAATATGGAAGTACATTTCTGATTGGCTCATCAAAATTAAATTAATGGTAGTAAAATCTCGCTATTTTATAATGATGCTGTGCCCCAACTTGATGTTCGTTGTAAAAATTAAGTCTTCAAGTAGCACCTCCAATACAAATTTATTTTTTTATTTTTTTCCTATTTTTTATTAGATATTTTCTTTGTATACATTTCAAATGCTATCCAGAAAGTTCCCTATACCCTCCCCATGCCCCTGCTCCCCTACCCACACACTCCCACTTCTTGGCCCTGGAATCCCCCTGTACTGGGGCATATAAAGTTTGCATGACCAAGGGACCTCTCTTCCCAATGATGGGAAATAGGCCATCTTCTGCTACTGTGCATTAAGAGACACAAGCTCTGGGGGTACTGGTTAGTTCGTATTGTTGTTCCACCTAAAGGGTTGCAAATCCCTTCAGCTCCTTGGGTACTTTCTCTAGCTCCTCCATTGGGGACCCTGTGTTCTTTCCAATAGCTGACTGTGAACATCCACTTCTGTGTTTGCCAGGCACTGGCATAGCTTCACAAGAGACCTCTATATCAGGGTCCTGTTAGCAAAATCTTGCTGGCATGTGCAATAGTGTCTGGGTTTGGTGTCTGATGATGGGATGGATCTCTGGGTAGGGTAGTGTCTGGATAGTCCATCCTTTCATCTTAGCTTCAACCTTTGTCTCTGTAGCTCCTTTCATGGGTATTTTTTCCCCATTCTAAGGAGGAATGGAGTATCCACACGTTGGTCTTCCTTCTTCTTGATTTTCTGGTGTTTTGCAAATTGTATCTTGGGTATTCTAAGTTTCTGGGCTAATATCCACTTATCAGTGAGTGCATATCAAGTGACTTCTTTTGTGGCTGGGTTACCTCTCTAAAGATGATATTCTCTATATACATCGATTTGCCTAAGAATTTCATAAATTCATTGTTCTTAATAGCTGAGTAGTACTCCATTGT
>NC_034613.1:104992667-104996495 GCF_900095145.1 Mus pahari | reverse complement strand
AGTGGGATTGCTTCCAGTTTCTCCCCAGTTACTTTGATGTTGGCTTCTGGTTTGCTACAGATTGCTTTCATTGTGTTTAGGTAGGGACCTTGAATTCCTTATCTTTCCAAGACTTTTGTCATGAAGGGGTGTTGGATTTTGTCAAATGCTTTCTCAGCATCTAACAAGATGATTGTATGGCTTTTGTCTTTGATTTTGTTTTTGTAGTAGATTACATTGATGCATTTCTATATATTAAACCATTCCTGCATCCCTGGGATGAAGCATACTTGGTCATGATGGATGATCATTTTGATGTGTTCTTAGATTTGGGTTTGCTAGGATTTGATTGAGTATTTTTGCAATGATATTCATAACGGAAATTAGTTTGAAGTTCGCTTTCTTTGTTGGATCTTTATATGGTTTAGGTATCAGTAACTGTGGGTTCATAGAATGAATTGGGCAGATTATCTTCTGTTTCTGTTTTGTGGAATAGTTTAGGAGATTTGGAATTAGTTCTTCTTTGAAGGTCTGATAGAACTCTGCACTAAACCCGTCTGGTCCTGGGCTTTTTTTGGTTGGGAGACTATTGATGACTGCTTCTGTTTCCTTAGCAGAAATGGGACTGTTTAGATCGTTAATCTGATCCTGACTTAAATTTGGTACCTGGTATCTGTCTAGGAATTTGTCCATTTCCTCCAGGTTTTCCAGTTTTGTTGAGTATAGCCTTTTGTAGTAGGATCTGGTGATATTTTGGATTTCCTCAGGGTCTGTTGTTATGTCTCCCTTTTCATTTCTGATTTTGTTAATTAGGATGCCATCTCTGTGCCCTCTAGTGAGTCTGTCTAAGGGTTTATCTATCTTGTTGATTTTCTCAAAGAACCAGCTCCTGGTTTGGATGATTTTTTGAATAGTTCTTTTTGTTTCCACTTGGTTGATTTCAGCCATAAGTTTGATTATTTCCTGCCATCTACTCCTCTTGGGTGAATTTGCTTCTTTTAGTTCTCAGGCTTCCAGGTATGCTGTCAGGCTGCTAGTATATTCTCTCTCTAGTTTCTTTTTGGAGGCACTCAGGGCTATGAGTTTTCGATTTAGGACTGCCTTTATTGTGTACCATAAGTATGGGTATGTTGTCCTTCATTTTCATTCAACTCTAAAAAGTCTTTAATTTCTTTATTTTATCCTTGACCAAGGAATCATTGAGTAGAGTGTTGTTGAGTTTACATGAGATTGTTTTCTTTCTAATATTTATGCTGTTAGTCCGTGGTGATCTGATAGGACACATGGGATAATTTCAATATTTTTGTATTTGTGGAGGCCTGTTTTGTGGTCAATTTTGGAGGAGATACCATGTGGTGCTGAGAAGAAGGCATATCCTTTTGTTTTAGGATAAAATATTCTGTAGATATCTGTTAATTCCATTTGTTTCTTAACTTCTGTTAGTGTCCCTGTGTCTCTGTTAATTTCTGTTTCCAGGATCTGTCCATTGGTAAGAGTGGGATGTTGAAGTTTCCCACTATCATTGTGTGAGGTGCAATGTGTGCTTTGAGCTTTACTAAAGTTGCTTTGGTCAATGTGGCTGCTATTGTATTTGGAGCATAGATATTCAGATTTGAGTGTACGTCTTTGTAGATTTTACCTTTGATGAGTATGAAGTGCCCGTCCTTGTCTTTTTTGATAACTTTGTGTTGGAAGTCAATTTTATTCAATATTAGAATGGCTACTCCAGCTTGTTTCTTCAGACCATTTTCTTTCACTCTGAGGTAGTGTTTGTCTTTTTCCCTGAGGTGGGTTTCCTGTAAGCAGCAAAATGTTGGGTCCTGGTTGTGTATCCAGTCTATTAGTCTATGTCTTTTTATTGGGGAATTGAGTCCATTGATGTCAAGGGTAATTAAAGAAAAGTAATTGCTTCCTGTTATTTTAGTTGTTAAAGTTGGGATTCTGTTCTTGCTGCTGTTTTCTTATAAGTTTGTTGAAGGATTACTTTCTTGCTCTTTCTAGGGTGTAGTTTCCATCCTTGTTTTTGTGTTTTTCCTTTATTACCCTTTGAAGGGCTGGATTTGTGGAAAGATATTGTATGAATTTGGTTTTATCATGGTTTCTCCATCTATGGCAATTAAGAGTTTTGCTGGGTCTAGTAGCCTGGGCTGGCATTTGTGTTCTATTAAGGTGTGCATAACATCTGCCCAGGATCACCTGACTTTCATAGTCTCTGGTAGAAGTCTGGTGTGATTCTAATAGGCCTGCATTTATATGTTACTTGACCCTTTTCCCTTAATGCTTTTAATATTCTATCTTTATTTAGTGCATTTTTTTGTTCTGATTATTATGTGTCAGAAGGAATTTCTTTTCTGGTCCAGTCTATTTGGAGTTCTGTAGACTTCATGTATGTTTATGGGTATCTCTTTAGGTTCGGGAAGTTTTCTTCTATAATTTTGTCGAAGATAGTTTAGTTTACTGGCCCTTTAAGTTAAAATCTTCATTCTCATCTACTCCTATTTTCCGTAGGTTTGGTCTTCTCATTGTGTCCTGGATTTCCTGGATGTTTTGAGTTAGGATCTTTTTGCATTTTGCATTTTCTTTGATTGTTGTGCCCATGTTGTCTATGGAATCTTCTGCAACTGAGATTCTCTCTTCTATCTCTTGTATTCTATTGCTGAAGCTCACGTCTATGGTTCCTGATTTCTTTCCTAGGGTTTCTATCTCCAGAGTTGTCTCTGTTTGGGTTTTCTTTATTGTGTCTACTTCCCTTTTTAGGTCTTGAATAGTTTTGTTCAGTTCCATCACCTGTTTGGTTGCGTTTTCCTGTAATTCTTTAAGGGATTTTTTGTTTCCTCTTTAAGGACTTCTACTTGTTTAGCAGTGTTTTCCTGTAATTCTTTAAGGACTTCTACCTCTTTAGCCACATTCTCCTGTATTTCTTTAAGTGAGTTATTAATGTGCTTCTTAATGTCCTCTACCAGCATCATGAGATATGATTTTAAAACTGAGTCTTGCTTTTTGGGTGTGTTGCGGTATCCAGGACTGGCTGAGGTTGGAGTGTTGGGTTCTGATGATGGTGAGGGGTCTTGGTTTCTGTTAGTAAGATTCTTAAGTTTGCCTTTCACCATCTGTCAATCTCTGGCATTAGTTATTATAGTTGTCTCTGGTTGGAGCTTGTTCCTCCTGTGATTCTGTTAGCCTCTGTCAGCAGTCCTGGGAGTCCAGCTTTCTCCCAAGTCTCAGTGGTCAGATTACTCTCTGCAGGCAAGCTCTCCTCTTGCAGGGAAGGTGCACAGAGTTCTGACGTTAAGACCTACCTCTGGGCCAAAGATGTAGGCCCAAAACAAGGCCTGTACCAGAAGATATGTCGCCTCTGCAATTTGCAAACTCACCTGCAAAGAATAGTCTCTAAGGGACCCTGGGCATAATATGGCTCTCTCAACTGCTCTGGCAGTCAGAGCCTTCCAGTTTGGCCATCTCTTCTCTGGCAGGGAAGGTGCCTGGATGTCTGGAGTCTGAAATGGGGTCTTTCCCAGAAGTATTGTTGCTTCTGCCTGACCCAGAAGCTGTGTAGCTTCTGCAATCTGCACTCTCATCATTGCAGACTTGGACCTGAGTGACCTGGAACAATGATGGCTCCCTCTCCAGCTCTGGCAGTGAGAGCCCTCGCAGGTGGACACCTCTCCTCTGGCAGGGAAGGTGCCCGGATGTCTGGAGCTGGAAACAGGGTCTGTCCCAGAAGCTGTATCGTTTCTGCAGTCTGCATTCTCACCTGCGTTGCCACTACAAATTTACTAAAGGATATCTTTTTTTTTTTAACATTTTGAGACGATTATATGTAATAAGGAATAAATTAGTTGACATAGC